>NC_056733.1:1640960721-1641120603 GCF_019279795.1 Protopterus annectens | reverse complement strand
GATGTGAACACGTACATCACAGAATGTGTTGTAAACTGTCTATGTGACACAACCCACACGGTCATAGTTGCTGGCAGCATGTCAGACCTACTGCCTGTGCAAGTGGTGTCCCATGGGGCCCTTCCGTGGGTCCACTCCTGTCATACATCTACATTTCCACGGTACAGGCACACACAGGGGTGTTATGGGCAACATTGTTTGTAGATGACTGCAAAACAGGTGCCATAGTGGGACGGACATCTGGCACAGATATCCTTCGAAGGGGCCTCCCAGATATGCATATCTGCTGTCAGGGACATGTCCCACAGCTAAATGCTAAGTAATGCAACATCATACCTGTCGAGAAGTACTAGGTCACCCCTGTCCAGCATATAGGTGGCTGTCCACTGAGCACAGGGGTGATTACCAGGGATCAGGGGACAGAGTTTGTCGGTCACCATTCGTTCAACACACACGTTGCTATCATGGTTCTGTGGGACTTCTACATTGCCCACCTGTTTGTGCAGGGATTCACATCTACATCAGGCTAGGTCATTGTCTCCTTGTACCCATTACGTGTTACACCTATGATTTACTACATTGCCCCATTCAGACTGTATCTGACCATACACCTACAGCTGCTGGGAAGCCCTCATAGGTTAATTGTCGTACAGATGCAGGATGACATCATTTTGTGTAATGCTGCCCCACTTGTAGGACCCCTGCCACATTAAGTCACATACCTGCTGTTTAGTGTTGACCTGTGCCTGACATACGAGGCCATGTCAACCCATATGTCATGTGTATGCTTCACCTACTGTATCTGCATCCCTCAGAACCACTAGGGCAGGTGACATGAACCTTGTCACGGTCATTAATGGGATGTGTTTGAGTGACACATATATCACCCAGACACTCACAATGCTGTGGATCTACATCACAGTACATGTGAGACAGAGATCCTTCCTAGCCTTGTTCGGGTATGTTGTCCATTGGATGGAGAATTGCAGGTATAGGCCAGGGATTACATCATTATCACTGCTTGACGGAGGTACAGCAATATCATGAGTATTTTATCTGAAGCACAGAAGGTTGGCAAAGTCATCCTAACTATGGTGTAGTGTTATGGCTGAACCTGGGACGATGGCCTACCCTGTACCTATGGACGTATGAACCTATATTCATAGTTTGTCACATTTACAGTTGTCTATCCCCTATCCTCTTTCTCCAGTGTATATTTATGTGGCACATGATTGTCCTCTGTATTACATGCAGGTATGCTGTGTACAGTGCACATACGTCACAGTTGATGACAGTGTATCTGTGTCCCTAACACTGTGATACTGAGGACTACCACACATCCTTCACAACATTACATGCATATGTTCTTTCTATTCTTCTTTGGCCTATGGGGGGGTGTTAAGGCAAACATTACACAAGTCCCTGTTTGTGCATGCTTCATGTTGGTGTCTGACCAGGCTCCGTTGCAGTCGTGTGTTGGACGGTAGTGTTTCTGTGTGTTTGCCATGTGTTTTTATTGCCGGTACATCTGTGGGAGGTGTGGTTGGCACATGTTCCTCTTTGCAGGGACACCCATCCTGGGGTTTGTGTCATGCATCTGCACTTGGCATGTGCCATATGTCCTGTACTATTCCCACAGTCGTGTATGCCTTCATGCACTACTACTGCGTGTTACTGGCTGTTTGCATGTGGTACACATGGACATTGTGATGGTTGGCTTGACCTATTCCCATGCTAGAACATACACATCTGTCAATTACGTTGTTTAAATCAAACTGTAACACTCATTCGTCTTTTCAAACTGACAGTCAATAACACAGGAAGCTGAGATTAATAACATTTTACTACTGTGCAGCAGGAGGCAAAAGAACTATGCAGTACAAGTTTAGACTTTTGTTTTACTCTATACATGTTACAGCTGTATGAGCATTGTGTATACTATCATCTTTTGCACACATTAATGATGTGGTCAGTCACAGGGCATTTACATCACTATAGTCCACAATATTGTATTCCTACAACAGTGCTAAGGTAATGCTTATTAAATGTTTTCCCATGAGGATAGCACAGCCTTACGAGCCACATAGTCAATTAGAATGTACTTCGGTAAATTCTGCTCTGTCACGGTTCCAACACTGTTCAGATCCGGTCGTCCTCCATTTCCTACTAGGTTCCTTTGTCTCTCTGGTGAGCAGCTGTACTCTGTGTTAGATAGAGCTCACAAGCCTATCCTCCTCAGTGGAAGGATGACAGATATACCTGTACATACATTTATTATTCTCTAACCGAGCAGATGACTAATGCTGAATGACATACACCTGCTGCACTGGTTACTGCCAGGGTCAGGGTTCAATCACACTGCAGCTACACTACAGGCAATTACATGCATGATAAGCTCTACTGCCATATTGTAAGATAGAATAATATGCATTATACACTATTTGCTTCTAAAGTAGCACGTCATATATATGTTTAAATATGTCTTTTGCTAACATTCTCCCTCCTTTGATTGCTTCTATTCTATCCAGAAACATATACAACATTATTTCATTCCCTAGCCTCTTCCTCTCTGGAACGTTTAACTAGGCAAGTAATTTGTTGTACATTTCAAGAAGGATTGCATTTTGTATTGACAAATACCACTACAGGTCTTGATACATAGTCTCGGGTACAGATACGTCGACAGAGTCCCTGACTAATACTTACATGCAAAGTATCCCACAATAGACACATGCTCCCAATATGAGCAGAACAACACAAATGGCAATCATGATATTCAGTATGACTGAACCCCATCCACCAAATGGTTTGTGGAAATGGTTCGTCAGTGGGTTTGGGCCTGGTTCCGCCATGGATGACACCTGCTGTATTACCTCTAGGTGGGCGTTGATTTTGGTCTTTTTATGTGGTACTTGGACACAGCAATCTTCTTTAATAAGCGCGCACGTACCAATTCTCGCCGGCAGGGTGCAGTCGTGCGCTATTACATTTTGTGACACAACAGTTCTCATTGCATCCAGTTCATCAGTCACAAGTTCAAGAGCGGAAAGTCACATTCATCATTCCTCCGACAGGTTTTGACAACTTCCTCTGTTCCCTGATTGATTTCACTACTCCACAAGCTGGGAGTGTTCCAGCCCAGGTTATGGCAGCTGTCACTCAAGTCCATATGAATCGATATTCCTTTATCTCTTGCAGAAGACTGGAATGTCAGAACAGCTTCCATTTCACCCACTGGATTAGTAGGTTTCTCGACTGTGTTCCCAGTTCTTCGAGCTATATGTGTTATAGTTCGTTTCGTACCCAGAGGCAATTGTGCAGTATGTCATGTGACTGGAGCCAGATAACCCAAATAACAACTGCCGGACCAATTCTCAGGTAACCATTGATATGCTTTTTTCCCACAAACAACATAACAATATTCTACTTTACTACTGATGCGGGTTACCTCTGCATGTAACATCTTCCTGTCTATAACAGAGGACTGTTTATACAATTCAGGATGTTTCTGCACATCCTTCCACGTTGTTCTCATGAAGCTTCAATACAGATAATGAATGGTGCTACAAGTAGTACTGTGATCTTTGGCTGTTATATGACATTTGTAAGACACAGTTATGTTACAAATACTCCCACCAACTTGAACTGTATCATGTTTATGACAACATACAATTACTTTTTGTGTAACAGGTAAGTACAGTGCCACTTTGTCCTGTGATCTCACAGAACCTGTATCAAAGTGTAAATATTCACAAGTCTCAATCTATCCCCAAGGGACACCATACATCGGAAGTCCTCCATATGATGTAGGTATGGCAGTACAAACACAGCAATTTAAAATGTTCATAGTCTGTACATGCACACGCGTCATGCCTAGGTATTTGTTGAAGTGTGGAAGACACTCTGTGGCCAATTCATCACGTATCACTATTTGTATCCGTGTAGTTATATGCAGGTAAGGTCCCAGCAAATGTAAAGTAAACACAAACATGGTTAATAGGTGTATAATCATTATGACAGTAAACCAAATGTCTTTGGGGTTGCTTTGTATTGTTATACAGTCTGGCCCGGGTGATTCAGGCTCTATGGTATATCAGCTACAAGATGTAGATCAGACTTGATATCCTTTACCGGTTTGAAAACTGTGAGGTGAACCCAGGACGACCTCTCTGCATACTTTACTGCAGTAGGCGTTGCCAACAGTACCTGGTACAGACCTTCACACTTTCCACTTGCCAATTATCTTCTTTGGATAACAGTGACATACACACAGGATACTGGTGTCAGCTATGCATCCGGCTTCACTTGCTCTTTATCTGTAAAAGACTTTAACTGCAAAACAGTGTTATTGGTTAACAATCCTCTCATGTCACCTGCTAATGAGCCATCGACCTCCGGCTCTGCAGGCATGACAGCTTTCCACTCTGGCACATGATATGCCATTCCACATACTACTTCGAAGTGGGTGCAACACTTTACATTTGGAACTGTTGTCATGCTCAGCAATGCTAGAGGTAGACAGCAAATGTAACTCGTCTGGGTGTCACCCACCAACCTCCTCTACTTATTTCTCAGGATCCCATTGTACCGCGCCAGCAGTCATGCTGACTGTGGGTTGTACATGCAATTTACATTCATGGAAATACAAAATAATCCCTCAGGTTGCGTGATTGTCTGGTTCACTAAATGTGTTCTATTGTCACTGTAGCTTCTTTACAGTATGCCAGATCTAGGGATACTTTATTTTACTGGCACCTTTGCCACTGCTGCTGCATCCTGATTCATGGTTGGGAATGCTTCTACCCATTTTGATTATATATATGTGTAATCACTAAACAGTATTTCTTCCCTTCACATTTATTCAGATGTATGAACTCCATACAAATAGTACGGAACGGTTATGGTGGTGTAGGTAAACTCACTCCCTTCGGTTTAAATGCTCCCTGTGCATGATATCTACTGCAAATGTGACACGCTGCTCATGATGTTTGTATGTGGTTCCTAATTCCGTATGTTAGGGGTATTCTGTTAACCAAATGTACCATCCCCCCTGTTGAGACATGGCTCTACCCATGGCTCCACAAAGCCGCATATCTGACTACATTAGACGTTAATATTGGCTTTCTCACTGTGGATATGTGCAGTCCGTCTTCAAGGATTGCTCCTCGTCATACCACGTCGGCTTTTCTGCTTTCGTAGTTGATGTTTGCATTGTTTGTAACATTACTACATCTAGAATGTCTGAGGATTGTTATTCCTCATTCAAACAAACACTTTCCAACTGTGAGGCTGCTTGTTTTGCAGCTGCATGAGCTCATGCCTTACCTTTCCTACTGTTATCCTGTTGCTTTCTATGACCTGAACATTTACAATTAGCTACTTTAGTGGGTAACTGAATGGAATCTAATGCATTCAAGATCAATTGTGCATGATTAATCGGTTTACCGGTGGATGTTATCATTCCCCTATTCTTCCACTGCTGCTCATAAACATGCACTGTACAGACAACATACTGACTATTGGGATAAATGTCCACACATCAGTTTTTCGCTACAGTACAAGCACGTGTTAAGGCTATCTATTCTGCTGCTTGAGCAGACACGTTATGCTGCAGGGGTTGGGCATCTACAATCTCATTATCAATAACTACTGCATAACCTACTTGATTCGTTCCTGTAGGACTCTGTCTACATGATCCGTACACATTAACTGTCACCTCTGCATCATCTAAGGGTATATCAGTGATATCATGTCTGTGTGTAGTTATTTCATCCATTTCGTATAGGCAACTGTGTGGTGTGCCATACACAGGTGTCGGACGTGACGTTGATAGGTTTAATGTTGTACAACGTTCAATCACCATATGAGGTTGACTCAGTGGTATGGTCAAACAAGACAAATGTCTAGCACGGGTCAGGAATGCTATCTTCTCTTGCAGCAGAATGATCGTGACTGCATGAGACATTCTCACAGTGAGAGGGTGGTATAATAACATTAAGGCCGGGGCCTGTACTGCCATGGGTGCTACAACAACTGCCTGTACACAATGTAGCACTGACCATGCCACAGTGTCCAACTGTAATGAGTAGTAAGCTATGGAGCGTTGCTTACTTCCATGCTGTTGCATCAAGACTGACGTCATATATCTCCGCTTACAATCTACGGTCTGACAACATGTGTTATGATTATTCGGGAGACCTAATACAGATGTTGAAGCTATCAATCGTTTTAGTCTGCAGAAAGTTGTTTCTGCTACTGTAATCCAGTGTAGTATGTGTTGTGCTGCCATAGGTGTATTAAAGATTAAGGCAGACAATACAGCGGATTCCAAAGCATTGTTTGGTAACCAGCTTTGACAAATGTTAGTTGGCCCAGAAAGGACTTCATTCCCTTCTTGGTAGTTGGCTTGGGTGCTTGCGAAATTGCTACCTTCCTATCGTCATGTAATGTTCTACCCTACTTGGATACCACATATCCCAGGTACTTGACCTGTATTCTCTGTAGTTGCAATTTATGCTTGCTTACTTTATGTCCCTGTTCTGCTGAATATCTCAATAATGCTATTGTATCTTCCATACATTGCTGCTGGGTAGGGGCCGCAAGCAGAATATCATCCACATAAAGTAGAACTTGACTGGCCCTGGGTGGAGTAAACACCGGAATGTAGCTAGCCATCTCCTGTGGGAATATCGTTGTACTTTCACAGTATCCCTGCGATAGCCGGGTATGGCTGTATCTGTTACCCTGAATGTAAATGCAAAGCAATACGGACTATCTGGATGTATAGGTATTGCAAAGGAAGCATAGCTTATATGTACCACGGTAAGATACTTCTGTGGCGTGTTCATAGCATTCAATATTGTGTGTGGGTCTGGCACCATCGGTACCCTAGGTATTATTACATGATTTACAGCTTGTAAATCCTGTACCATCCGCCATTCCCCCTTTGTTTTCCGATCAGAAGATACAGGGGTATTGCATGGTGAATAGCGATTACTTTGTAGATGGGGAATTCCCTCTGTGACTTTACAGATATCTTCTGGTGTCCACGGTCTATACACTACGGGGTTGGGTCCTGGCCTTCCTGTCCTGCATGACGGTTCGGTACTTCAATTAATTGACAGATATCCTCACTCTGTTCTAGTGACTGTCTTCTTACTCGAGTGTCCCTAGGTATGTTACAAGTTCGGGATGTGGTTTCAATAGCTTCTGTTACATTTGGTCGTTGTGATACCTCTGTTGCCACAGGATAACGTGTGGGGACTAGCCTGCCCTCCAGCTTCATATCCTGGATGTGGTATCGGAGGTGGTAGGGGGGTGGGGGGGCTGTCGCTACTACTGTATTATGATCTTCTCTGTGTACGTATGATGCTTTCGCATTTGTAGTGTTCTGTTCCCTTCGGTTCACTACCTCAATCCACCTATGTGCTTGACGGATACCCAATTGTCGCTGTTTTGTCGCCTGCACATCTTAGGGCTGCCACCTTTTCAAATGCACAATGTGGGACATTAGTGTTCGGAACGTGTAATTTGCCAGGAAAAAACATACCCACGGCCAGTACATAGGACAGGATTTCACTTTTTGCCAGGAGAGCTACCAATTCTTGTAGCATTTCAGTTGCTTATTCCGTTTATTATGATATTTTGTTGTTCCAGATACAAAATTACTGTTTTATGCTACCATTTGAAACGATATCTGGGAAATCTTTGTCCTGAGATATCAGGACATTTGCCATTTGTTCGGTTTGTTTGCAGGACACAACTGGCCAAAGAGGGACTGTCCCTCATAGGGTGGGACAAGTGGTTACCCTAGAACATGTGCATCACATTTTCAGAGATTACAATGTTTCAGTAACTATATTTTGTCTAATATACCATCAATGTCATATTTATTACCCCATTTTGCAGAATATCTCACATTATGTGCTCTCTGCGATTGCATATACTTCACGTCACCCGTCAAACGCGGATCACATGATGTGTTTGTTCAGTAATCTCCCATATCCTCTACACGACTGTTACGTACCCTTCTCTCGTACCACGTGGTATCTCCTTTCCTGTATCCACTGTAGTGTCTACAATGACTATTTACTCTACTCTGTGTTCCCCTGACCTATGTCCAGATTTAACACTATTTGGATTGGTCTTCGACCTGCTATCACAACTGTTAACAGAAATACAATGTAGTCTGGTCCCTGATCTACAATAGACACAAAGAGGCAAACCCTCCTTACCTGAGCCTCCTGTTTATGAGTGCACGTTTTCTTCTTGGGATCCAGTTTTCCACTTTTCAGCCACAGATCAGACAGTAGACAGCCTCTTTACACACAACAATTCAGTCGGAGGTCTTTTCATTCAAGAAGAACCATTTAGGCAAATTCTCCTGCGCAGATGTCTAACCACCCATGCACTCTGACCTGTAGCTTACCAAGGGAATTCCGGCTAAGAAGGATCACAATGTCAAATAAGTTGTTAAAACCAGACTGTAGTTATCAGTAGGCTTTTCTAAGTGACAGTCAATAACACAGGAGCCTCGGGTTCACAACGTTTTAGTAGTGTACACAGGCAGGCAAAATAATATACAGTCCAAGTATGAGAGTTTTGTCTGACTCTATACAGTAAGCAATTTCTTTATATAGTGTTTACAATCAGCTTTTGCCCACCTTACTGACGTGGTCGGTCACAGGGCATTTCCATCACTATGGTCCGCAATAGTCTATACATACGTGGGTACTGAGGTCATGCTTTTAAAATGTTTTCCCATGAGAATAACACAGCCTTGCAAGGCACCTGGTCAATTACAGTGTCCTTCTGTGATTGTAGCTGTTTCAAGGACCCTGGACTGTTCCGATACAGTAGTCAGTTCATTTCTTAATATGTTGCTTTGTCTCTCTGGTAAGGAGTTGTACTCTTATCTTCGATAGAGCTCACAAGGCCATCCTCCTCAGGGGAAGGGGTGATGTTATGCATGTACATACATTTATTTTTCTGTAACCCAGCAGATAATTAATGCTGAGAGACATAAGCCTGCTGTACTGGTTACTGCCAGGGTCAGAATTCCATCACACTACAGCTTAGCTTCACCAATTACATGCATGATCAGTTCTACTGCCATATTGTACGGTACAATTCAATGCATTATATAGTATTTCGAGTCTGAACTGGCACTTAATATGTGTTTCTATATATATTTTTCGAACAACATCCATCCGGCCATATGCATGTTGTTCCGTCCTTTACCTTGACCGTGTGTATTTGGCCGTCCGGCAACGCTACTCTCCACATGTGATGTCCCACCTTCCCCTTCTTTGCCTGTAGCACCCTGTTAGGACGTCCTGTTTGGTAGGCACGTGCTCCGCTATATGTGTTCGACTTCTCTGCATAGCTAATCATCGATGCGGTGGTTCAACAACCCGACTTGTCCACATGTGTACAGTTATGTGCACCATGTCGTATGCAAACCTATATGGTTTGGACGGGTACATACCACATGCGGGATGTACACATTCTGCAGACACATTCACATGCAGCCATTTCCATATCTGTACCTGAGGTGGGTTGGTGACGTGGGGTACGTATTTGCCCGCGTGGCACTGCCTAACACAAACATCTTACCACATTTCAGGAATGCACATTGTGTGTAGGTGTATAGCTGCACACGGATGCTAGCAGGTTTGGGTGCACAGGTGTACATGGGTGGGACTTACATGCTACAATGAGGCTATTGTGTATTACATCTGAATGCATGGGTTCTGCTTCTGGATATTACACTTCAACATACGCCATCCAGTGTATGCGACAGAGGCGTTGCTGGGTGTGGGATATGTTGCTATGCACATGTTTGCCTGTGTTTAAGGTATCTTGGTTCCTTCCTGTTGTTATGTCAACACAGCTACCTGGCTATGTACTCTCACTACTGCTTGTGACCATTATGGTTGGCACCTTTTCCAATGCCCATAGTGGGACATGTTTTGTGGAAACTTCGGATTTTGCAGGACAACACATACCCACGGCAAGTGGAGTTGACAGAACTTCACTTGTTTGCCATACTATATGCTTATTCTGTTAGCATTTGGGTTCCTTATTCAGTTTCTTATGCCATGTATGTGTTTCATATACAAATTATATGTTTTATGCTACTATTACATGTATATTGCGGGAATATTTTTGGCAGGGAATCTCAGGTCATTTTCCATTTTTTCGATTGTTGCAGGGACACAACTGCCCATAGAGGGACTGCCCCTCGCAAAGTGGGACAGGTGGTAACCTTAGTCGCTACTCCTATGTCGGTGCGGCACGCTGACATGCTGCGGTACACCTTCTCTGAGTATAACCACTGACGGTGCATTGCGGGACAAACGCGGTCTCATGCGTATCCTTTGCTCCTTGGACGGGTACACTTAAGCCTTCGTGGGTTGTATTTGCTTCTCCGTTTAGTTGGGACGGGTACTATGTTGCATACTCTACATGCGTTTCATTCTGCACGGGCCCTGGCTGCTGCCATTACTATTATGGGCGGACCGTGGCAGTCAGCACATTAGGTTGCTCACCGCATGCCGGCTTAGACACGCCTCCGGACGCATCCTACTTGGGCTCGCTCACGTACACTACGCACGTGTCTGTGGTTGCGGCGCACTCTCATTAATATGCATATGGCGCTACTACGCCGGCTATTCACTGCACCGCCGGCGCAGCCCTTACGCCGGCCTTGCGCCGAGCTTCATGAATCCCGGGGTCTGTCTACCAGGAGTATGTTAGGAAACTGTGTTTCAATAATAAGTCTATGATTTGACTTGGAGATGTTCTCTGTTTCTCCCACTACAGGGCTCAGTTTCTTATCTGTGACTACCTTCAGTTGTACAAAGTTTAAAATTTTACTTGTGATGTTCTTAGTATTGGAAATCTCTGAATATAAATATATAGACAATACCAATGCATTACACCACTTGCAATGTCATTATGAATATCAAGAATCATACTATCTAACAGACTATTGTTTAATTAATTAGCCACTCTGTTTTTTAATCTTTGGACAAGAGGAAGCTGCAGCCAGCCTAGCACAGCTTCACATTCTTGTGTAAATTATGGTAGTCTTCTTGTAAGCAGTGGATGTCTGGAAGACTTTGTTTGTCTGTCTTTAATCCTATCTATTTAGCTGTCTATCAATTTAATTTTAGTTTTATTTCCATTATTAACTGGGAAAGTCAGACTAACCTCAACAGAGCCCCTTTTCAGTAGAGTCCTGGGGAGAAAATATCAACAATATTCAATATAAAATGTTATTAAAAACAATACCAGCAACAACAGGCATTGTCAAAAAACAGCAACATAGCACCAAAAACTGCATGTATACAAGTATACATCAAATACATTTTGCAGGTAAAATATACATTTATGCAAGCCTATGTCAAAGTACAAAAGTTTAGTCATCAGCTAATTTATATTGACATTTTAATTTGTTTGTTGTCAGGGTAGGTGGGCTGGTTTGGGGGATCCTTTTCAGCCATGATGAAGAACAGAGGCATGAGAAGAAACCCTGTACAGTAAAGTATACATACATACATAGCACATGCCAGTGAGGAGGCAGTTCAGAGAGAATTAAAATTGTGAGTAGACATATTATATATTCCATGCTGTAAGGAGTTTATATATCAAACTTAGAAGAAACTTAATAGCAATAGTCACAATAAGTTATTGGAATAATTTGTAACTCTAAATGACTGGAACTTTTTGTTGCTAAAAGCTAGAATAAATAAATTACAAATATGATATGCAATCTTGAAAACCAGGTTAAATACAACATCATTAACTAGCATTCTTGAAACAATGACAATATGTCTAATATTTAAATAATTTTATACATTTTTTCAAGAAACTAGGATAATTACAATAATTTCAAACAGTATGTGGATGAATGTTCCAAGTGCTAAGTGGAATTTTAGATAAGGTCCTTCTGTAATATAGTAAATGAAGGCATTAATAGGATTAGAATACTCTGATTCTGTAACCTTAGATGGCAGCTGTAAGTTTTGACAGGATATTTGTCAGTTAATGGAGGACCTTAGTGAATCAAGGATGACAAAATAACATAGCACTTGCTGTAACAGCTAATCACTTCCCTTTTTCTGAAGAAAAAAACAAAATGAAAACTCCAGCAAAGCTAGAACTTCCACTGAGTGACCTCCCAAACCTCTTGTATCAGAGGCACATGAGATATATGCAAATGACCCTTATGAACATCAGGTGTTTCAGCTAACTGGCGATTCTGAATGATAATGGACATCAGCTGGGTATAACAGCCCTGTGTTTCTTATACTTAGTCAAACACTCTGCTTGTGCTGTGCCGCCGAGATCATAAGAAGGCCGAAATATGCATATCCACAGCTAGTGGGGTTTGGCTTTATTGGCCTGAAATTGTCCATTAAAATGACGAAACAATTCATAGGCATTCAGAATCACCAGTTAGCTAAACACCTGATGTTCATAAGGGTCATTTGCATATATCCCATGTGCCACTGATACAAGAGGTTTGGGAGGTCACTCAGTGGAAGTTCTAGCTCTGCTGGAGTTTTCATTTTGTTTTTACTGATTGGTTTTTCAGTGACCTTCTCACTTATTGTTTTAACTTTTTCTGAAGAAAGGAAAGCTGACATCTGTGCAGTCTCTGAGACATGGTTTAAAGTCACAGAGAGCACACTGACAGTGCAAGGTTATAATGCCTTCCACACATTTAGACCAGCTACTACACAGACATGGGCTAAAGGTGGAGGTGTCTCAATTTACATCAAAAATAAATATACCTCATGTATCTAAGTCCAAGGAAGTCATTGTTCCACTGTATTCAGCATTTATCAGACCTATCATTGAGTACAATGCCCCCTTTGGTATGTACCTGACCAGGCATATCCAACAACTGGAACGTCCACAGAGGTTCCTCTCTAAAAGAATACAGGGCATAAGTAATATGTCCTATGCAGACTGCCTCAAGGCTCTATCCCTATATTGTGTCTCCTACAGGCTTTTGAGGGGAGATCTATGCCTGGTATACAGGGCATTGTCAGACCCCACTTTGATGGACCGCTTGTATGTCCACAAAACAAATAGTACCAAAATTACCCATTCTAAAGACTTAAACCTTGCCCGTGATAGAAATAAGACCTGCTGGAGAGATAGGTATGTATCCCAGAGACTACCCCATCTATGGAACAGGCTGCACATCCATGTGAAGCAGAGTTCCTCCCTAATGCTATTCAACTGCAACTTGGACAATTGGATGGGAAAACCAAAATTCATCCCTGGTTTGGCACCTATGTCTCTAATGCAATCAGGTAACCTGTAAATGATTCCTCTCCCAGGCCTATGCTTACACTTATCAAGGGTATCAAACTTTGTCAGAGATTTGGGATGTATGGCTAGGCTTAAAAAGGGCCTTGTGGTTGTTAGCCTAGTGAACACCTATGAACCTATGATAAGGCTAGTCAAACAAGACAATGCATTTGTGCTACTCCATGTTCAAAGTACCATAGGCAAAATTTAGTACAACTTCCTTGCAAGCTATAGGTCCCCTTATATGACCCAGGAAGCCCATACCATGTATTTAAACTTATTGGAAACACTCACATCCAACACAATACCATATTCATGGGTGACTTTAATTACCTCATTAGTAACTGGGAATCCTATATGACACCAAATGTACAGGCACAGAGATTCCTGGATTTTGTAAAAACAAATTCTCTGAACCAGATACTCAGTACACAAACCAGGGGTGCAGCCATACTGGATATGGTCCTCACTAATATGGGAGAGTGCTACACACCCCCTAGTGAAATGACTTCTCTGGTAAGGTCAGACAACAAAATGGTTTCCTTTGAAGTAAAAATAAAACCTGTACCCTAGCTAACCCTGGAATATTCAGGAACTCTCTAAGGCTAAATTCCTGCTATTAAGTGATAACCTGGCAAAACGTGAAGCCCCCATACACCCTGAGAACACTGCTGCCTATGCAGAACTGTTCATACAATCCCTTTGCAAGCATGTTAATAACTGCGTAGAGGCAGCTGTACCCACCAGGAAGAAGTACAGAACTAACTCAAAAAACAAGCCACCCTGCTTTTATCACAAATCAATAGGCTGTATAACAGAAGGAAGAAAATCATGGCAAAAATTAGGAGGTGCAGCACCCAGCAGGATAAAAGCACTCTCATCAAACTAAACAAGTAACTCAGAGGTCAAATAAAGTCTACCAAAGCCAAATTTGAGACAAATTTGGCCTCCCAGGCCAAGGACAACCAAAAAGCATTCTTTAGCTATGTCCACAAGCTGAAAGTCAATACACAATTGCATGCAGAACTCATTGTAAATGATGCCACCTATACTGAGCCAGAAGTTATAAAGCAAATCTACTGCCCGACAAATTCAGCTCCAACTTTACCCCTCTCTCCTCCTCAACCTTCCCTCAGGAAATACCATCAACTATACCTCCCTCAGCTATCACTACGGAATAAGTCCTTAATGCTCTCTAAGGCCAAGGACACTGCATCAATGGCCTAGACAGTATCCCAGAATGCCTTCTAAATAGTATGAAACATGACCTATCAGGCCCTCTGGAATTGCTATTTAACTGTAGCCTCCAAACAGGCTTCATGCCTTATGAATGGGGAACAGCAACAGTCATCCTTCTGCACAAAGTTGGGCCATCTCCAGACCCTGGAAACTACAGACCCATAAATCTCACTAGTCTTATATGAAAGCTATAGAAATAATTATCATGGAAATGATCACTAATGATATAGTAAACCTCCAGATACTGGACCCAACCCAGTTTGGTTTCATCAAGGGCAGGTCATGCCTACTCAACCTGGTGGACTTTTTGAGAAGATCACCAAAGCAATGGATGAGGGCAAAATGGTTTACACTGCCTACCTTGACTTGGCCTAGGCATTTGACTTAATACCTCACTTGGGCATTGTTGACAAACTCAAGAGGTTAGGTACAAATCCGAATGTCACAAGGTGGATACCCAACTGGCTCTCAGACAGGACCCTGGAAGTTAAAATTGGGGAGTTTACCTCTACAAAGAAGCCAGTCACAGGTGGAGTCCCTCAAAGATCAGTCCTTGGACCACTCATTTTTGCCATTTACTTCCCTGAAGTCAAGGCCAATGTCAATGATCTCTGTCTGATTAATCTTCAGATGATGCAAATTAGGAGCTGTCATTGAATCCCACACCAATGCAAATGTTCTTCTGGAAGGACTGACACAGGCAAACAACTAGTGTCAGAGCCATGGACTAAAGCTAAATGCCAAGAAATGCATAATAGTATCCTTTGGGAAGTCATCTACCCCTGGTAATTATCATAGTGACAACAAACCCCCTTAGAGTTGACCCAGTAGTCAAGGACTTGGGGACACATATAGATAGTAATCTAGCCTTTGACCTCACGTGTTTGCAGTAGTGAGGAAATTATTCTATGTTATGGAACTTATAAATAAAGGTATGGCATCTAGATCCAAGGAAGTCATTGTTCCACTGTATTTGCCATTCATCAGACCTATCATTGAGTACAACACCCCCTTTGGTATGTACCTAACCAGGCACATCCAACAAACAGAACATCCATAGAGGTTCTTCACTAAAAGAATAGAACAAATAAGTAAAATGTCCTATGCAGACTGCCTCAAGGCCCTGTCCCTGTATTCTGTCTCCTACAGGCTGTTGAGGGGAGATCTATGCCTGGCATACAGGACATTGTCAGACCCCCTCTCTGATGGACCTTCTGCATATCAGCAAAACAAACACCACTAGAACTGCCCATTCTAAAGGCTTAAACATTGCATGTGATATAACTAGGACCTGCTGGAGAGACAGGTATGTTTCTCAGAGACTAGCCCATCTCTGGAACAGACTGCCCATCCATGTGAAGCAGAGTTCCTCCCTAACCCATTTCAAGTGTAACTTGGACAATTGGATGGAGAACAGGAAATTCATCCCTGGCTTGGCACCTATGTCTCTAATAGACAAAGGTAACATGTGCATTGTTCATCTCCCAGGCTTCTGCTTGTAAATGTTTACTCCCAAGCCCCTGCTTACACTTATGAAGGGTACCAGAACTTGTCAGAGATTTGGGATGCATGGCTAGGATTAAAAAGGACACAATAACAAAAAGCCAGCACCCAAATGGGGAATAAATATTTTATGTGTATAAACACAAAAAAACAGACCGGTTTCGACCCAATGGTCTTTTTCAATGTATATCTGTTTTTTGTGTTTATACACATAAAATATTTATTCTCCATTTGGGTTCTGGCTTTTTGTTATTGTGAGTTTTGCTTTTTGAGCCTGCCGTCCTTGCAGAGGTCTCGGTTGTAGTAGGATTAAAAAGGCCCTTGTGGTCATTAACTTAGCAAACACTTATGAACCTATGACTCTATGAGCCTATAAGGCAAGGAGCCTTCTATGCTCTGCAAGTGAGATTAAGCTATAGATATTACTGATTGTACTTTGAAATAATTTAATATTGGATTATTAGTCACCATGGGGATATGCTTCATGAATTAAGAGATTGATAGCATTGGGTTTTCTGGCATCAGGTATTAGTAGGCAAGACAGTATATAGACTAGTCTCAGGTAAAGGAGTAATTGATGTAAACAAGTTTAATTCCCCTCTCATCATGCTTAAATACTAGTAGTAGGGCAGCATACTACAACCATGAGATAGGAAAGAGAAGTCATCTAGTATTTTAACATTTCTTATCATGTTTAATCTCTTGTAGGAATCTTTTACTATAAATAATAAAGGGTTGCATGTTGTGGGGTAAAGATGCAAAGCTGAACAAAAGCTAACCTGTAAAGCAAAGCTCTAATAATCTTGTTCTGGCCTTTCCTGGTTAGGGGTCGCCACAGCAGATCACCTGTCCACTCATGATTGGCAGTAGAGTTTTTATGGTGTCAAGTTGCCAGCCCCACACCTAACCTTCCACAGAAGGCACACGCACACACACACACACACACACCTAGGGCCAATTTAGAGTGTCCAATCCACCTACAGCATACCTGTGGGAGGAAACTGTAGCACTGGGAGGAAACCCACGCAACCACAGGGAGGACATGCAAACTCCACACAGAAGGCACCCCAGCTGAGGATCTAACCAGAGAACCTCTTGCTGTGAGGCAACAATGCCAACCACTACACCACCATGGCCTCCCTAAAGCAAAGCTCTAATAATAATGAAGCAAATATTTTTTCTTAACAATGGCTTATTTACAAGAAACTAACAACTTACAAAGAAACATATGCTTGCCTTCAGTGACAAGACACCCCTGGGTATATAATCTAGTCAGATCAGTGAGGTGGGTGACCAGATTCCATTTGCTGATCTGAAAGGGTAGAATTAACACCCCTTCAGTGACTGTAGCATTTGCTACCTTTCAGATTTTTAAATAAGTGAGTCATAATATCTATTAGCCCAGTACCACTGTCAATGGGTTGCATAAGACTAAAAACAAGGTGACTGTGAATCTCTTTGTATGTAATACAGTGTAATCTCATTGGATAGAGCTAAAAACAGTGTATCTAGTATTTCACTTATTGGCTGGGGGATCAAAATAAAATGCTGACTAGATGACGTCTAGCCCAGACTTAGTCATAAAGAGTTAAATATCATCATTAATGAACCCAAGAACTCTTAATAACCTTACGGCATGTAAAAAAAATAACACTCCTTGCTGGCTGATTCAAGTGGTTATTGGGTCTGTTCAGAAAGTGATGAATGAATATTTTTACAGGTGTGGAAAGTAGGTGGCAATATACTTAAAACTGTAAATAAAGCTCATTATGGTCAGATAAGTAACTAAATTAATGCCAGGTGGTGCCACCAATCGGTCATGACAACTTATGTCAGTTCCTGAGCCTAGCTGAATGGGTGAATAAACAAAAATCTATGCACATTGCGGCATTGTACATTACACAAAAGCATGCCTAATTTGAAAAAAGGGGAAAAAAATCCAAAGTCTATATGAATATCTGTAATGAATATTTACTTATAATATGTTAGGAAATGTTTGGATTTCTTAACTTATCATACAGATCAGAAGCTTATAAATCATTAACAATAATCTCAGACCATTACAAGAAGTTTATTAACCAGGGGAACTCTTTGGAATGCAATGTCTCTGAGGTTTAGGTGGGAGCAGTATTTGCTTCCCTGACAAAACAGAAGTCATACACCAACCTAGATGGGTTGGAAACATTAAAATCTTCAAATACAAATGATGTAAGAGGTACACTTGTGTTTAAGTGTAAGGAGCAATTAGGCACAACATTATGGATATTTTTTCTTGCTGTTGCTACTGGACTGTCTTTATCCTTTTTCCAGCTCTGATTTTTGGGGTTTTCTTCCAGTCCATATATTTTGGAGTGATGATAATCCAGATAAGTTAAAGTTTGTTTTGATGAATTGTGAAAGTATGCTCAGTGTTTTATCTGCAGTTTCTTCTTATAAAGAAAAAATTATGTTAAGTACAATGGGCATGAAAAGAGATGAAACAAGCAAAACAAATATAATAAGGGCAAAAGAAAAAAAGGACACATTAAGCATAAATATAGCAAGGCGACTGCATGTTTTTTGACAAAGTGCTGTGTTTTGGCATAACTGCGACTTCGTATTGTATCAAGGGCATAACTAGAGTTATTCGAAGTATCTCAAAGTGCGAAAAAGTAGTTTACTGTGCATGTATTCTGAAGAGTTTATGGGTGTGCAAAAGTGCAACTATTTCATGAAGTACAGTCAAAGTATAGCCATTTTGAAAAGTTTTTTTGTGCTGGGTGTGCCTGTTCACAAAGTGTCACCATTACAGAGTATTTCTTGCACTATAAAGAGTTGCCTAGCAAGGTGCTGCCATTTTGGGGAAATTTCAGTGTGCTGTGTATAATTTATTTGCAAAGTGTGATTATTTATTTATTTAACATTTGTTTACCAAGAAAGTCAGACTGGACACAGGTCCTTTTTCAGCAGAGGCCTGGAGAGAAAAGCTCCATGAGTAACAGTAAATTTTAATACATACATTACAATAATCAATAAAGTATAAAGTAAACCAAATTTAGTATACATAAGAAAATACAGATTTGTTATATCATGAAAACAAAACCTAGGCTTTGAACATAGCTAGTACTAGTTGTAAAGTATGACTTATGTCAAGCTATAAGGTTAAGACAGGTCGGTAGGAATAAAGGATTAAACATCGGGGAAGAAGGTGGATATGGTTGGGGTATACTGTGATGTATCAGAGCATTCATGAGGGGTCAGTACATGAACATAGCCACTTATTTTTTAGATAAGCTTTAAGTGATGGCTTAACGTGGTTAGTGGATGAGATTGAGAGAATGGAGTTAGGAAGGGCGTTCCATATATGAGATATATAACTGGAAAATAAAGATTCTCCTGCAGTGTTGTTGGCATTGGAGATGGTGAGTAAGTTCTTATTGTTAAAGCAAAGTGGTCTGCTGGAACTATAAGGAAGGATGAGATTTTGCAGTGCAAGGATTCTGGTTTGTTGTGTTACAATTTTGTGAGTTAGAGAGAGTTGGTTGTAAAGAATAATGTTGGGAAGTCCAAGCCAGTTTAGTATCCTTAAAGCTGTACAATAATGTGTTTTATATGGGCAGTCAGATGCAAACGTAGCAATTTTATTATAACATGAGTCTAGCTTAGATAAGTCAGTTTTCCTAAGATTAGTTAAAATTGGAGAGACATATAGTAAAGTGGAGAGCAGATGGGTTTGTGCTATTGTAATTTTCGCCATTTTGGGTAGGAACCTTTTGTCCTTATATAGACTTCCAAGTTTCTTATGGACATTTTTTATTGTTAGGGAGACATGTAAGTCAAATTTTAGGTTATTGTCTATTTCCACTCCAAGAAGCTTTGTATGGGTTGTCAGGGAGATGACAGTGTTGTCTTTGGCTATTATGTTAAATGGTGGGCATGAGACAGATGTCTTGTTAGGTTGCAAGAGTAATAATTTAGTTTTGTTTGGGTTCAGGATTAGATGGGCATTGGCTAACCATGTTTCAACAGATGTGAAAGATTCCTGTATTTGAGAACGAAGAGCTGATAGAGAAGTGGCAGCACAGATAAGTGTTGAATCATCTGCATACTGTATTATAGGGCAGTGTGGAGTAGCTGTGTGTAGATTATTAGTAAAGAGAGAGAAAAGGACAGGGCCTAAGATAGATCATTGGAGGCACCAGTGGATAAAGGAAGGCATGGAAACAGGTCACCTTGCCATAGAACAGATTGTTGACGGCCAGATAAGTAGTTATTTAACCAAACTGTGGCAGATGGTGAGAAGGATAGTTCAGTTAGTAAATCTATTAGTTTGGAATGGCAGACCATATCAAAAGCTTTTGATAGGTCTAGAAATATGGCAGATACAAAGTTGTTGCTATTCTTGTGATGGTTTACAGTATTAGTTAAGGATAAGAGAGCAGTAGTGGTACTATGTGATGGGCGAAACCCATGCTGAGTGTTTGAAAGCAGGTTATTTGTTAATAAGAATTTCATGACCTGGAGATGAATACACCTTTCGAGTAACTTAGAAAGAGGTGAAAGAATAGCAATTGGATGATAGTTTGTTAGTTCTGTGAAAGTCCCCCTTTATGAAGTGGGGTTACATGGCAGATTTTCTACAGTTGAGGAACCTTGTTTTCGAGAATGGATCTATTTATAAGGATTGATACTGGGAAGGCTATAGATTCAATTGCAATTTTGAGGTATTCACTGGGCAAGTTATCTAAGCCAAGTGTAGTAGGTTTTAGTTTCTGGAGTAGTTTTTATAGTGCCTGTAGGAACTGGG
Source organism: Protopterus annectens (assembly GCF_019279795.1). Taxonomy (NCBI): domain Eukaryota; kingdom Metazoa; phylum Chordata; order Ceratodontiformes; family Protopteridae; genus Protopterus; species Protopterus annectens. Next base: position 1,641,099,749 of record NC_056733.1, on the reverse strand, counting down.
GAGAAAGAGAATGAGGCATTACTAATTGTAGACTTGGCTCATTTGGTATCAGGAGTAGGGGTTTGATGCTTGGAAAGGGCAATTATAGATTCAGGAAAATGTTTGTTAAAAATGGTAGCTATGCTATTGGAATTGGTGTGGATGTTTGGGGTTGGTGTAGTAGATTTTCCTGGGTGAATGATTGATTTTATAGCAGGACAGGGTTTTTGAGGGCTTTTTTGGTATGTGTTTTGAATGTTATGATAGAAATTTATTTTATCCTGTCTTATTTGTTTTTTTTTTTTTTTTTGCTTTATTTCTAAGTTCCTGATACTGTTGTTTACAACTACTGTGTTAGTCTTACATCATAGTTCCCAGGCTTTATCTTTAGTTTTCAGAAGGGCCCTAGTCTCTCTGCTTAGCCAAGGAGCAGAGTTTGATTTTACTCTGATAGTTATAACAGGGGCATGTGGATATATCTAAAAAGGATTTATTAAAGTGGTTCACTACATCATCTAAGTCAAGGTATTTGAGTGGAGTCCAATTGCACCTTTGTAGGTCAGCAAGGAAGTTGTCAAGATTAAAGTTATGTTTTTTCTAAGTTGTTTAAAAATAGTAGGTTTTGGTGGGAATATGTGTTGTCGTATAAGAAATGTGGGTAGGTGGTCGCTCAGACCATCAAGAAGACAACCTGATTGGAATGAATGAGAGGAGTTATTTAATAATATCCAGTCCAACGTTGATTATTTTTTACTAGCTTTATCTATTCGGGTAGGTTCTTGAATAGCTTGTGTAAAACCATGCAAGTTTATGTGACTGATGGGGAGATCTGTATCACATGCAAGCCAGTCTAAATTAAAATGACTAAGTATGAATGACTCCTGACTAAGGGTACTACTTGCCCAGTGCAATAGATGTTCTATAGTTGGGGCGTTATTTCCAGGTGGGATATAGAAGCCAAATATATTGTGTTTTTCTTGAATTTATAGTTAGTGTGGAATAAATGATTTCTGCACTGTCAAGTTGTGGGGTTTTGCAGTCAAGGAAATTAAAGTGAGATGGTCTTTAAAGAGGATAGCAACTTCACCTTCTCTTTTGTTGAGTCTATCCGCCCCTAGTATGGAGTAACCTGGGGGAAGTATTTCATCACTTTGAAATGTTAATGATTCTGAGCTTCTCTTGCCCAGTTCATTTGCACTGTGCAGTTATTTGAAATGTTTCTTAAAATGATGATAAATTACTTTTGCAGTACAGCAATTTCAAGAGTATTATAGTGCCCAAGATATTATTGTGCAGAGTTCAGTCATAAAGAGGCTTATTGTGCTATTGGGCAAAGTTACAAATACTGGAATAAATTTCTGGCATATGTGTACATGCATGTGTTCGTGCTTATTTGCAAAACCCTTCACTGGTATGTGTTAATATGGCAGAAGGTTTTGAAAGCCCATACCACTTGTATTTGATCAGAATATTTCAGAGAACTGGAGAATATTTGAGCAAGAGTACGGTATTTTTATACAAGCAGCTTATTCAGATAAAGATGCGCATACCAAGGCATTCATTTTACTAAACCTAGCGGGGTCAGAGGCCATAGAAAGAGAGCATTCATTTGTATATGCACCAGCAGTATATGAGAGAGAAGGTGAAACTTGTCATATTGTTATACAGGCTGAATCAAGAGAAGACCCTGAGTGTTTGACGTGCAAGTTCAGAGAAATGTGTAACCCCAGACAAATATTACATTAGAGAGGCATTTGTTATACATGAGAGATTAGAAACCAGGGGAGACTTTTGCAGCTTATATAACTGATCTGAGAAACAAAGTCAAAATGTGTCAGTTTTGTGACTTAAAAGATGAGTTAATAAAGAAAATGCTCAGGTGTGGAATTAATGGTGCTGCTGTGAGAAAGATTTTGCTTCGTGACAGTGATTTAACATTGAGTACGGCCATTGATATTTGTCAAATCCATGAGGTGACAGAAAAACACACAAATATGCTTGCGAGTAACAAGAGCATGGTTTCAGCAGGCTCCAGAGCCAATGTAGATAGCATGCAACACACAACAAACAGAAGTAGGCCAAGTACATGACAGCCACAGTCCCTAATGGCTCACCAGGGAAATCACATAGTTTTCCGTAAGTTCTAAGAATAGTTCAGTTAAAGGATCATGTTCCTCAGTGCAGTACAAGCATGAATCAGCAAAACCCAAGTCCAGCTTTATTGTTAACTGTCGCAGTTGTGGTGCCAAACATGAGTCTAGAAGAGAGAAATGCTTAGCATTTGGTCAGCAATGTCACAAGTGTAAAAAATGGAACCGTTTTCAAAAGTTTTGCAAATCAAGTAAACCCTGCACAATTATAAAGAAAGGTCACACAAAAAGAGCAAGTTGATCAAGTAGACTGCAAGTCCACTTTATATGTAGATGGTGTATTAGTAATTGGTGAGAGAGTTGATACAGTGAATTTACTAGCAAAGAGCGAAGTGTTTTTTACAGTCCGGATCAATGGTAAATCAACAGAGTTCAAAGTAGACACTGGTTCAAAGTGTAATGTTATATCAGCAGTCACATTTGCTAAAGTCAGAACTAATGAGCAACTCAATGTGGCCAGTAGTGCAAAACTTGTTGCTTATGGAGGTGAAGAAATTCAAACTGAAGGCTCAGGGATGCTTTCATGTTATTTGGAGAAGAACTGTTACAGCTTGTCATTCTATGTAGTTTGAAGACCAGTACACTCTTTATTGGGTCTCAAAGACAATTTGAGGATGAATCTGCTTCCGTTTACCAAAGACGTTTATCACATAAGTGCAGGTCTTAGTTCCAATTTTTCTGAAGACATTTTCTCAGATTATTCTAATGTGTTCGATGACAAGTTGGCCAAACTTCCAGTTGTATATTCCATTAAGTTAGACCCAGAGGCCACTCCACTAGTCAGACTGGCAAGAAGAGGTCTGATAGCAATGCAGGATAAAGGAACGCTCAGCTGGATAAAATGGTACAGCAAGGTGTAATTTGTCCAGTTACAGAACCAACTGAATAGATGTCCTCTATGGTAGCAACTCACAAAAAAGGCTCAGATGAAATGAAAATATGTATTGACCTAAGAGATTTGAACAAGCATTGAAGAGACCACATCATCCAATGTGCACACTCAAAGAGGTCACAGCTCTAATACTGAATGCCACTGTTTTTTCTGACTTGGATGCAAAATTTCATTTTGGCAAGTGATACTTGATCACAAATCCTCATTACTAACCACTTTTGGTACCCTGTTTGGCAGATATAGATTCCTATGGATGCCATTTGGTATAAATTCTGCAAGTAAAGTCTTCAGCATACAATGGAGCAACTTTTTTTAGGTTATCCTTGTGCCATAATAGTAGATGCTTGATTGTTTGGAGGTAAAGGTGAAGCAGAGCATGACAGAAACCTAAAGAGAGTTCTAGACAGAGCACATTAAATAAATTTGAAGTTCAGTCTTCTGAAGTGCAAATTCAGACTACCAGAAGTTGCATATGTAGGTCATTTATTTACCAGCACTGGCTTGAGACTAGACCCGACCAAGCAAGCAGCTATTCTTGAGATGTCACCACTAGATAATATTCAAGCTCTACAGAATTTCCTAGCCATGGTCAACTATTTAGGTAAGTTTATACCAGACTTCATTGAGTTGACAGCATCTTTAAGAGAGATGACACACAAAAATGTTACATGATCATGGTTTGAACAACACCAGAAGGCATTTGAGGACCGTAAGCAGAAAATTACCACCTCACCTACATTAAGAATACCATGATGTGAATAAACAAGTCACTCTTTCCTGTGATGCTTCAAAATTTAATCTTGGTGCAGTTATTCTTCAAGAGGGCAGACCAGTAGCCTATGCATCTAGAACACTTACCCAAACTGTAATGCCATATGCTCAAACTGAGAAAGAACTTTTGGCAATAGTATTTGCATGTTCAGAGTTTCATGATTATATTTATGGTCGAGCTATTCAGATTGAAACTGACCACCAACCTCTAGTTACTATTCTAAATAAGCTTATGCATTTAGCGCCAGCAAGATTACAAAGACTGATACTCAAATTGCAAAAGTATAACTTCAAAATGGTCTATATAGGTTCATAGGTTCATAGTCTGATACTAGGCTATCTGCCCTAGGGCATTTATAAGCCTAGCCAGAGTGTGTTTGGCTTTCACCACCCTTTTAGATTAGTTGACTGTGCCTCTGTATAGTAGGTCACAGAAGATAGCCCTTTTGAGGTTAGTTTACTGTGCGTCTGTCTAGTAGGGACACAGAAGAGATCCCAGGGGTAAACCTACGATCTCCTATCCACTCGTCAAGATTTCTCTTGAAGAGGGTCATTGAGGGACTCTGCCTAACATGGATTGGGATTTTGTTCCAGAGTGAGGGGAATCTCTGGGATATGAATCTGTCCCTCCAGCATGTCCTATTCATTTCTGTGCTGAGGTTTAAGTCCCTGGAGCGTGTAGCTCTAAGGGATTTGGATTTCCTGAGGTGGAGCATGTCCATTAATTCTGGGTTGGACATGGCTTTATATGTCAGGCACAGATCGCCTGTGATGATATATGAAAAACAAACTACTTTATCTGGCTGATATCTGATCCAGATCACCAAAAAATACAACAGAACAACTTGATGCAAAGCATTTTGACTTTGACATAGTGGCAGTGTGTAATTTCTCTACCACTAGGCTTGATGAATTGAGAGATCACACAAAGACTGATTAATTTTGCAAAAGCTCAATTACTACATTAATGTTGGACGGCCATCAAAGCAATCTAGTGTACCACCTGAAGTTCAAACATATTTTCCTTACAGAGATGAAATGTTGATGGAAGATGGCATTATTTTCAAAGGTACTACAATTGTTGTTTCTACTTCCTCACAACAAGAATATATCCAGATTTTGCATTGTGGTCACCCAGGTTCTGCATCCACTAAGAGAAGAGCGAGAGAACTAGTATTTTGGCCTTCATTACTGAAAAGCATTGATAAAGTACTTTCTTCTTGTTCAGTATTCAGTAGTACTAGATTGCATTTTCAAAGAGAACTGCTTCAGCTAAGTCAAGTTCCTGAACTTCCTTGGTCAACAGTAGCCACTGATATCTTCAAGTCAGGCAATCACCACTACTTAATATTGACAGACTCTTATTCAAATTGGTTTGAGATTGACATACTACCTAACTTAACATCCATTAATGTTATTACTAAGTTGAAATGTAATTTTTAGCCCATGGTAGTCCACACAAAGTTATTTCTAATAATGGTACTCAATTTACTAGTCAGTTGTTTCAGAAATTTGCTAGAGAATGGGATTTTGTATGTGTTACTAACAGTCCTGAATATCCACAGTCAAATGAGCTAGGTGAGCGTGCAGTGCAGAGTGCAAAGCAATTACTTGAAAGTTCAGAGCATGACAATACTGATGTTTTTTGAATTTACTTAATCTCAGAAGCATCCCCCGTGACGATATAGTTGGATCACCTGCTCAAAGACTTCTGTCCAGGCAAACCAGAACAACGCTACCTATTAGTTCCAGTTTATTGAGGCCTAAAGTTAAGAACAACAAAACCACCAAGGCTCAATTATTCAAGAAGCGTTCTATCCAGAAGTCCAGTTATGATAAACCAAACAGATTTATTCATCTGTTAAGGGAAGGAGAGACGGTGAGGATACAAATGGTGAAAGGTTTCGACCGAATTGGTCAAGTTACAGGAATATGTATCGAGCCGAGATCCTATCTTGTAGAATCCGAGGGTGTGGAGTACAGGAGAAATCGTAGGCATCTTCTTCGTGTACCAGAATCATCATCACAGCATTGTTCCTATGATATAGACTCTAGATCTCAGAGCGAAGCAGACATTGTTCCCATCCCAGAGTGCGTTTCAACCTCTACTTTCATTCCTGAGGATGTTCCAAATACTTCCAAGGTTGAACACTATCTAGAGACAGCTCCAGTTGCTAAACCTAATCCCCAGTTTTATGTCACATGATATGGTTGAATATCCAGGCCCAGTGTGAAATACACAGCAACATGGGCATAACTGTATATACGTACCTAGTCTTGTATAATTGTATGACAAAGAACTACTTGTAATATCTGCATGCCAAATAGATTCATAACATTGCGTGATCTATTTCTCAAAGAGGAAGGATTTAGATCAGAGTGTATGTGTTGTAGCTTTAAGAAGCACATCAATGGCTGAGTGTGCACATATAAATACCGGGTATGTGCTATTCCTAGTGCCATTTTGAGAGTGCAGCCAGAGAGTGAGCATGTATGATTGCAGTAGTTAGTTTGTATAAAAGTTACTTAAGTTAAAGTCAGTAACCTTCTATAGTGATGTGTCTGTATATAATAAAGCTGCTTGAACAGAACACATTCTATTGTGTCCAAAGTAGACGAGCGACATGGTGCCAGAGCCATGAGGTGTAGAGATGGCAGTGAAAGGCAAATTAAGAGAAATGTGCATGAAAAAGAGCCAGAAAAGAATCAAAGGTAATGAGAATACACACAAACTGTTTATTTTATAAAAAGAGATAAAACGTATCATTACAAAGGCACAGATCACATTATTAAACAAGCGGGAGGCACAAAAGGTTTATTAACTAAAGGGAAATGTTTGAAGTTGAGACATTTGACAAAATGATTATCGGTAAACGGCTATAGTGATGTGCTTGTACATAATAAAGCTGCATGAACAGAACCCATGACGACTCTCCTATTGTGTCCAAAGTAGGAGAGTGACAATGGGCACAGTACACTTGTTCATATGCTAGTCATAGACTTTGTAGATCTGAACAAATAAAATGTGTTTCAGAACAATCAATAAAAAGTTTATTCAAAAAGGCATTGCATACATGGACTATGTACTGGATTTATGAGATTGTTAATCACGTTGCATAGAAAAACCTTGGGGTTTGTTCATGGTGTCTGCACTTCTGAATTCTCAAATGTGTCATGTAAACAGTGTCGGACATTTTTAAGCACAGCCTTGTATGACCAACATTTCTTCAAAATAAGCATGAAAAGGTAACAACAAAAGATGGTAGAATTATGAAGTCTTCAATTTGAGTATTTTAGCAAGTTTATAGTGAATTAAAATGCTTTGATTTTTTTAAAAAATGGTTTGGGTTGCACAATTTATTCATATCAACCCAGTAGAATTTCCTGGCACAGCATCTGACAAGTTAACATTAATCTAGGGATTAGTTCACTGAAAATGAAGCTTAGTTAGTAGTAACATTTTGGCAGCAGGGAAATGTCAGTTTCCATTTTAATATTTACTCAGCATGGAATGCAAAGTTCAGGGAAATGGTTTGTGTTTTTTTTTTTTGGCTGCGGGCAGTAAACTTAATAGATATTGATTTTAAGTACTACATAATTAATTTTCTGTTCCTTGAATAGATGTGAGTGACCAGGCTTCTGCTGCAGTACTTGAGTCAGTATAGCATTGCCTGCTACTCCAATATTCCTTTATATATCAGACTCTTTTTAAGCAGGATATTGATGCATGGGCTTGAATAGCAACTCATTGCTAGAATTATTCATTTTCAGTAATGTTTTTCATTTCTTTTCATCATCAGACTTCTGAGTACTCACAACTGCAATATTACTTTGGATAACATTATATGCAGTGTTAGTAATATTTGGTGGGCATGGACAAAACATGTTAAAATGGATATCTCTGACTCAGTCTGAGCTAACGGTGAATGACAAGTTAACCGTCTGTTAAGGAAAAAAATGAAATGATCATCTAATAATCAGCATAAGGAGTTTGTTTAACCCTGCAGGTCTGAGACTGAATCCAGCAACTTCATTTTGTATCATGATTCATTATGAAAAAAGAAATAACAGCTCTGTCACAGGAGCCTTGTGCGGTTAAACAAAAATAAAACAATGTAGTCCCCGAATATTATGACAATGTAAGCATTGACTGAAATGAGACATTTCACTGTGAATGCTTGCTTTTCTGAACTATCCTTCCTGATCATGCACTGTAGATTACTTTGCATTTATTTATTTGTTTTTATTTTCAGACCTGCAAAATTACAACTCGTCAGTGATGTGGACATCCTACAGAAGGGCCTCTCTGAGACAGATGCCTGGTGTCAGAGCCATGGCCTCAAGCTCAATGCCAAAAAGTGTGGTGTCATCCCCTTTGGTAAAAACTCTGTACCCATGAACTACCACATAGGCAGCAATCTATGTAACACCGAATGTGTGATAACAGACCTTGGGACCCAGGTGGACAGTAGTCTCTCCTTTGATAGTCACATCGCCACAGTAGTCAGGAAGTCCTTTTGCGTGGCAGACCTCATCATAAAAGGGTTCTCATCCAGGAAAAAAGAGGTCATTGTTCCCCTCAACTCGACACTCATTAGACCCATTATAGAGTACAATGCCCGTTTTGGAATGTACTTCACTAAATATCTGCAGCAGCTGGAAAGGCCACAGAAGTACCTCACAAAGAGGATTACTGGCCTCAAACAAATGCCCTACACTGACCGCCTCAAAAAACTCCAGCTTTACTCCATCTCATATCACCTACTCTGAGGTGATCTCTGCTCTAAAGCTATGTCAAACCCAGAGCTGTTGGACATGCTACATCTAAATAAATCCCAATCCCTCTGAGCTACGCGCTGTAGGGACCTAAACCTTGTCACCACAATAAACAGGACTTGCTGGAAGGATAAATTCCTATCCAAGAGACTTCCCATACTCTGGAACAGGCTACCCATCAATGTCAAGCAAAGTTCTTCATTAGCACTCTTCAAGAAAAATCTTGATGAGTGGATGGGAAATAAGAAATACACCCCGGGGTCACTTTTGTGTCTCTGCTCGACAGTGGCACAGGAAAATAACTTTTATGGGTGGAGTAAGCCAGGGAACCTTGCTGGCTAGACTAACCCTTCTTTCAGTTCAGTGCCATTATTTAGATGCATATAGACCATGTAACATACACTAGGAAAAATGACCCATAGTCTGGGTTAGACTCTTATGTGGGTAATGTTTTATTGGTGTTGAGTAGTTGGTTGATCTGTTTTTCCTAGCAGTACAGCATCATCATCATCATCATCATCATCATCAATCCCCTTTTTCCTTATTTTAAAATGAGGTTGGGCTGCCATGTCAGCTATCACCACCTTCTCTAGCAGTACTGCAAATGTGCTTAAATTTCAGGTCCACACACACACACACACACACACACACACACACACACACACACACACACACACACACACACACACACACACACACACAGTCATTTCATGATGCAGATATTCTTCAAAGTAATAGGTCTTTATCCCTGCATTCTAAGTAAGCAGCACACTGTGTGAAAATCAGTGCAGCAGTTTAGAAGCAGCATTCAGTATTACTTGAACGCAACCTTTTCTGTTTGAAACCATATGATTAAAATTTAAATTTTAGCACTCTGATATTCAAGGTTGAAGTTACAGAGTTATTAAATAAATTAAGGTTTACCAGATGGCTGTGGTACAACTGTTTGCAATCATAGCATTCTGGAATATAAGAATATTGTAATATTCTTGACCTAAATTGCAAAGTTGGATACTACTGCAATGCTGAGATTTTTGTGCACTATTTTCTAATACTTTTAGCAACAACTTCACTGTGCAAATATGCTATTTCCATACCATGGCTGGGTTTGAAAATGGAAAACTTAATAACTGAGAAAGAGAGGGAAAGAAAGATGAAAATCAATGAAATTTAGAATAAATGACTGAGGACAATCTTCAATTTCTTCCTGCTTAATACAAAGTATATTAGGACACAAAGGTGCTTGCGAAACTCAGAAAATAATGCATCTAGCACCACTGTATGTATAAGGTAAGGGCATAACCAAAGACAAATGAATAAAAAGCCTGTTTTAGTGAAAATTGTTATTTATTTTTATTTTATTTAACCTTTGTTGACTGGGTTGGTCCCATTAGCTTAGTAGCCTCTTTTTAGGGGAGACCCAAGGGATATTTATACTACTAGGGGACGTTTGGCCATGGCATCAAGGAATTCCCCCTACTCTTGTTGGTACTACCTTTGAATGACAACCTAGAGGGTAGACATATTTCAGCACAGGAAAGGATGGAGTTTACTGAACAGATATCTGCTCAAGATATGGTTCAAATTACTGAACTAGAAGAAGGGGGGTTATTGAATGAAAAACTGCTTAAGCTGTTGGAAGAAAATGGACCTGCTAAGTGCAAAGCTGCATCATGGAGTCAAATATTTGGTTGGTGTACTGCAGAAAAAGGAGAAACATTCCTTGCTGTGTAAGAAATTAAAGTCAGAGTTCACGCTTTGGCTCAGTTTACACTACACTGACTCCAACTGCAGATACAGAGCTTACTGCATCTGAGAATAGAATTTTTCCAGAACATGTTTTCAGGTGGCTAAATCTACTTCCTCTGCTGTCTCTTCTGTTTCATAATATGCAAGAAAACTGCCTGTGGAATGAACATGTTCTAAAAACAATTAAGCAATTAAAAGTTATGCAGTTTGGGGCAATATTGTTTCTTCTCTCAGATTTGCTACTAAAGAAATTTAGGCCAGGATAAATGTTAGTAAAGATACATTTTGCCATGTGACATTTAAAACATTTGCTGAAGTTTTTTTTTTTTCTGGCTAAATATGACTTAAAATAATCTTTGTACTCCTTGGGCACAGTTTGGCATTGTGGGCTTAAATACACAGCCAAAAAGACATATTATTCTGCAATTTAGGGCTGCTGATGTGGAGATAGTTCAGACTCAGTCTCACTTTTCTACATTAGAGCATTATGTTTTGGACAAAAATGTATGATGACAGTTGCTTGGGAAATCTTGGTAATACTGAAAATGTCTGCAGCATAATCTGTGCACATTCCTAATGTGTTTACTATCTCTGGTTACAAGGCCTTTGTGTATTACAAAGGACAACCAAAGACTTGTTTTCATTGTGACCCTTATTAACATTTAATGCAAACATATCTTAAGAGAAAATCTGCTCAGTGTGGGGAATTCAGACATAACTGAAATATTCTGTAGAAAATGCAAGAGTACTGAGCATTTTTGGTTTGACTCACTTCAAATTAAATTGTTAGAAGAGCAGCAGCCTTTACCTATTATTGCTACAGTTCCATTAAGTACTGCAGAAATGTTAGAGGTTAAGGCAGATGTGCATAATGTAGACAGTGAAGAGAGTTGCATAGGTGAACAATTCACATACGCTACTGACATTACAAATAATGAAGGGGATAAAAGTGGCCAAGCAGACATGGCTTCCACAGAAATGACCTTAGTGACAACACTGTCAATGCTTCTAATACTATTGGAAAAAGGGTTAAGAAAAGAAAAAAAGAAGAAGGGTAACAGTCTGTAAAAAGGGGAGAGAATAACCAAACTATGTTTCCTTAATGTTAACCCTGTTATCCAAGAATAAAGGCATTTATTCATACTGGAAAGTTGTAAGACTATTCATTTAAACATTTGTTGTCTTTTGGATGTTTGTTTGCTGACTCTTAGCCAATAACCCCAGATATTGTGGGGTCATAAAATTCTTTGGTCATTTGGTCAAGATTTATACAGTGGTATTGCCATATTATATACAAATAGTTTAGCATTGTTAGATTCAGTTATTTAAATTCCTGGTAGATGTCTTATATATGATTTTACAGGCCCTTTTGGCCTTGTCAGTTGTATTGCTGTATATGCACTCACTAACTTGGTGTCATGAGCAACTGTTTCTTATGTTACTGCCATAAGTGTCTGTCTCTAGAATACTCTTTTAGTGGGTGATTTAAATTGCAACATTAGAAAACCTTGGGGAAAGGTTAACAAGGACATTACAATCTTTAGAGTTGTCCTTTCATGTGGCTAGTTAACAACAAACTCTAGTTTAGGGAATGCTTACTCTAGAGGGCCACTGGCCACAGACATAAACTATGTTTGCATACTTCTCTATGTTCCTTCTGCAAAATTTCCAAAACATGAAATTTTTGATATCAGAGTATGTAGCTTTGCTATATATATATAGATATATATATATATATATATATATATATATATATATATATATATATATATTTTTTTTTTTATGTGAAACAAAACATGCATAAATGAGGGTAAGCGAGTTAAGAAGTTTACTAGATGTCTGTTAGATCCAGCTTTATTGAAATTGGAAAGTAGATAAAATAAACCACAAAACGGCATACTATGTAAACTTAAAAATAATAAAACTGCCACAGCAATAGTCCCAGCCAAACATTTGTTCACTACATTTTGCACTATTTTGGAGAACATAGAACACCTTGAAAGAGGTGGTGACTGGGAAACATTTGTTGATAAAAGAGAACAACACTGGCAAATTTTACTGAATGCCACCCCCAGTCATCAATGATTTATTATCTATTAAGCCTATTTTGAAAATCAGATCTAATTGCCTGTCATAATATTGCAAGGTCAATGATATTTGCAATTTTAATACATTTATATAAACATTTTATGACAGAATATTTATGACATCTACCAATGTCTTATTTTTATGAAAGCTTTTAAACAACTTTTTACAGTTAAATTATTTGAAGAAACATTTATTGACATATATTTATTTTATGCAACATTTCATGCATATATCTTCTATGTAAGTATTTTTAAGTGTGTGTTTTAAGTACTACTTTTTAATGTGCATTTACAAGTGTGGTTCTTTTAAATGCTGCTGGTCTAGGCATGATGCCTCTTTCTGAGGTTTTAAAAAGGAAGGACGTTACTTTTTTACAGTTTCTGATGAAGTTCCTGTGATTTGGAATGAAAACACTAAAACTGTGGTGAATAAACATTTGGCTGGGCCTATTGGTGCAGCGTTTTTATTAATTTTGAAACTGGAAAGTATAATACTCTGGCATCAGCGCTGTACGGTAATTAACTGTTGCACTACTTGTTCTGATTGGTAGCTTATTTACAAAACTAAATACAATATGCTTTACTGTCTGTGATATGTGGACAGAAAGGAAAAATAAATATGTTAAAGGTAGCTAAAGATTATGTACATTTCTTGCATCATAACACTTCCTTCATTAATCCTTTAGAAAGGTATTTGAGACCATCACAGAAGACAGAGTAAATGTTTTACTATTAAAACAAAAACATGTTGTTAGGAGAACTAAGCATATTAAGAAAGAGACTTGTCTAATGGATTGATAACAATGTCCTGATGGCACACTTATTCAGATGAAGGCGTATATTCTTTATTTTGTAGAACAGTATGTATCCAGAATGCATGAGGAATAACCATCCAGTGGGTATAGTCTCTTCCAACCTTATCGTACTATGATAATGTTATCCTAATCAAAATCTATACTTCTAGAAGTATTAAACAGTGTGTTATAGAAAGCTACTGTTAACTCCTCTTCTGGACTAGATGGTGCACCCTTTTCTTACTATATTTCAATGCTATCATTTCAGAAAAGGATTTTTTTACATGTGCTTAATGAATGGTTACAGTTTGTTACTAATGATAGTCGTATTTGTGATGGTATATTGAAATGTATTTATAAAAAAGGAGATAGAATATTGTTAACTAATTGGAGGCCACTACCACTTATTAATATTGATTATAATATTTTCTGTAAAATACTTACGCACATAAGGCAGCTGTTTAATCTCAGCCTTACCACAGGATACGTGCCCAAGGAGTGGCGTACGGCAACTGTGGTCCCACTCCACAAAGGCGGTGCCTCTACGGACCCTGGTAATTACCGCCCCATAAGCTTAACAAGTCTAGTCTGCAAAGCTATGGAGAGGATCATAATGGAGCTCATAAACAAAGATATAGGGGACTTGCAGACATTGGACCCGACCCAGTTTGGCTTTGTCAAGGGAAGATCATGCCTTTTGAACTTGGTTGACTTCTTCGAAACAGTCACCAAGGCCATTGATGAGGGAAAGGCAGTCCATACAGCCTACCTTGACCTTGCAAAGGCTTTCGACACAATACCCCACTCGGGTATTGTAGAAAAACTTACCAGCTTAAATGTAAACCCATATGTCACAAGATGGGTTGCAAACTGGCTTAAGGACAGAACCCACAGGGTTAGAGTTGCTGGCGCTGTGTCAGACTCCAAGCCGGTCACAAGTGGTGTCCCACAGGGCTCGGTCCTTGGCCCCCTATTGTTTGGCATCTACTTCCCAGAAGTACAGCCCAACATGGGAGGACTTTGGCTGACAAAGTTTGCAGACGACTGCAAACTGGGCGCCATAGTGGAAAGTGCATCGGACACGGATATCCTTCAGAAGGGACTCACGGAAACAGATAGCTGGTGCCAGAGCCATGGCCTGAAGTTAAATGCCAAAAATGTATAGTCATACCCTTCGGGAAAAACAAGGTAACCCCAAGCTACCATATAGGTGGCAATCCACTAAGCACAGAAGAGGTTATCAGGGACCTGGGGACCCAGGTTGACAGTGGCCTTTCTTTTGACACTCACATTGCTAAAGTGGTTAGAAAGACCTTCTACATTGCCCACCTGATCATGAAGGGATTCACATCCAGATCTAGTGAGGTCATTGTTCCCCTGTACTCTTCACTTATCAGACCAATGATCGAGTACAATGCCCCATTCAGGATGTATCTCACCCGACATCTGCAGCAATTGGAGAGACCCCAAAAGTTCCTCACCAAAAGGATAAAGGGACTCCAAAATCTGTCATATGCTGCCAGATTGAAGAAACTCCAGCTCTATTCAGTCGCATACCGTCTGCTCAGAGGTGACATGTGCCTGACATACAAGGCCATGTCCAACCCGGAATTAATGGACATGCTCCACCTCAAAAAATCCAAATCCACCAAAACCACTAGAGCAAGCGACTTAAACCTTAGCACGGATATAAATAGGACGTGCTGGAGGGATAGATTTATCACTCAGAGACTCCCTATGCTGTGGAATAAAATCCCGGTCCATGTGAGGCAGAGCACCTCGCTGACTCTGTTCAAGAGAAATCTAGACCTGTGGATGGGAGATCGTAGGTTTACCCCAGGAATCAACTCTGTGTCACTGCTGGACAGAGGCACAACAAACTAATGGGCACAGTATTTTTTCATATAAGGGGTGGCGTAAGCCACAATAATTTGGGCTAGGCTTATAAATGCCTTAGGGCAGATAGCCTAGTATAAACCTATGAACCTATGAACCTATGAACTTCATGTATAGTTAACAGAAGGGTTTTTGGAATATGTGGCAGGACTATTAAAGATGTCTTGGCATTGTTATGAGAAATAATTTCTAGTATTCAGCACAGTAATGGACTTTTACTGTCCTGCAATGCATTGAAAGCTTTTGACACAGTAGCACATTCTAGTTTATGGGACATTTAAAATAGTTATAACATCTACGTTTTCTAATATACTTAGAGAGCACACTACTTGGTCACCTTAGAGTTTACTCCCCCCCTTCCTCTCCCCTCCGGTTCAAACATATCCCTTAAAAGTAAATATCCTTTCTTTTAACTGTAGCTACCACTATCCCGGGCCAGGTTACTTAGTGCTCCCTACTCCAACATTGTGAGTTTAACATTAGTTGCACCCTAGGTTCCTGACCTGATATATGATACCTTTGCTGTTTTTCTTCTTTTCGGCATTGGTCTGCTTCGTGGTCCTTCCCACTCCATTTGCCCTTGCTGCACTCGGGCTCACTCAGATACAACCCACACTTCACCAGGCCTCACAGATACATAATCTGTAATAAACTTTCAACCTTCTGCCCTGAGACCTTTAATGCTCACCTCTCCAGGCTTAACTGAACACATTTAACCCTTCTCCCCCTTGATGAAGCTGTCCACTTATTCAGCTCTACCTTCCTAAATGTCCTTAACTCTTTCACTCCTCTCCACACTGTCAGGATCAAATCTAACATATCCCCTTGGTTAACTAATGCTACCAGTGCCCTAATGAAAACCAGAGACAGGATGTGGAAAATGTGGGTAACAACTAAGCTTCCCGTCCATTTTCAGAAATACAAAGAACTCAGAAATCTGGTCAAAAAACACATTATTAAAGACAAAAAGGACTTCTATATTCACCTCCCCTCTGCTCAAAGGTCAGACCCCCTCCCAAAAATCTGAAACTCTGTTAATCACATTCTGCATCCTGGCAACGCGTCTTCCCCTAATCCCTGTCCAAACAACACACCTTGACTCCATATCTAAGATGATAAATTCCTTCCCCTCTACTACTAACACTAAGAACTCTTTCTTACCCTCTCCTTCGCTCAATCCTTCAAACACTTTCTCCCTTAAAACTGTACCTACTAACTATATTAAATCTCTACTCTCTAAACTTAAACTCTGCTCTCCCATGGCTGACAATCTAGCTCCCTATTTCCTGCGAGTTGCAGCAAAATCTATTGCTATCCCTGTATCTATCTTAATAAATCGCTCCATCTCTGAATCATATATATGGAAAAATTTCTACACCTTACCTATACATAAAGGTGGGAACTCCACCGACATCACAAATGTCAGACCAATTGCAATCCTTTCACCTCTCTCAAAAATATTTGAAAAATGCATACATAAGCAAGTCATCCAATATCTACTACAGGAAAACTTGCTCACACCCACCCAGCATGGCTTTTGCCCTAAACATAGCACTACAACAGCCCTAATATCTTTCATAAATACTATTTCTCAAGCCTGAGATAACAAACTTGCCTCTTGTCTATTTCCCAACCTCTCCAAAGCATTCAATATGGTCTCCCATCCTCTTCTACTGGCCAAACTATCTAACCTTAATTTCTCTACTTCCACTGTCACCTGGTTTTCTAGCTATCTCTCCAATTGTCTGCAGTCTGTAAATGGTTCTCAGCTCTATCCCCTCCCCTCCCAGTGAAAATGCGTGTCCTGCAAGGATCTATTCTTGGCCCATTACTTTTTAATATCTTCACTAACCTACTCCATACCTCTTGTCCCCAGTCATCCTTTATACAATATGCAGATGACTCAACAGTCATCACCATCACTGATACCCTCTCTGACCTTATCTCTGCTACCCAAACATCTTTTAACTCGGTAAAAACCTGGCTCTGTAACAACCAGCTAATTCTTAGCCCTAAGAAAACTAAACTCTTACTTTTTCTCCCCCAAAACCTCACTTATCTTAAATTCACATTTGCTATACTGTCCCTCAATAACACCACCAACAATGTCAAAACCATCACAAAACTCCTAGGAGTCACAATTGATGACCAACTTAAATTTGATTAACATATAAATAACTGTATTAAAAAGACACACCAAAAACGTGGCCTCCTGTACTGCAACAAAAACTTTTTAACAAACAATGCAAAAAGTACCCTTCTCTCATGCATACATTCTACTTATCCTATTGTATAGCTGTCCAATTCTTACTGATCTGAACTCCACACTCCAGGCTAAACTTCAATCAACCTATAACAAGGTGGCTAGATTCACTGCACAACAAACTTACAAATCTCATCAAGACATTGGTTGGAATTGCCCCACCAACTCCTTCTCTCTCAACTACAGTTAATTCACTCAATTCTATACCTACAATCTTTCTGCCCTAGCCTAACTCCTCTCATCTCTCACTATTCCCCCACTAGGTTTCTATGTAGAACCTGCTACAAATATATATACCCAAGACCAAAATTGGATGCAATCTATACATCTACAATCCTACCATATCATGGAACAAACTCCTCTTAGAAATTAGATCCCTCAAGCACCCTAAACAATTCAAAACAGCCACCAGAGAATCCCTAAAAACACACAGGCCCTGTCACTGCACTCATCCACCTTAACCTACTTTCCTAACCTCAAAGACAGCTAACTACATGTCCTCTCTCTGACCCTTAATTCACTCTATCAGTATGATCTCTCATGCCTTCTTATCTGTGCGACTGTACTATAATTACAATCTTATCTTAGCCATTTCCTCTATAATCTATCACTCTACCACATCCTTCTCTCATTCTCCTCTGCTGATTTTCATATTTGCTTAAAAGACTACAGATATTTTGTAAATCCTTGCTGTTTATCAAAAATGTATTCTTGTATTTGTATATTTCTTCATTTACTGAACCTTCTTGCCAACTATTTGTGGATAACTATACACACATTGTGATGTGTACATTGCATACTTATTTGTTTTTTTTTTGTTTAATCTATTGTTTCTCTGTATAACAAATTGTATTTACTGTGGAGCTTTTCTCCCCAGGCCTCCACTGAAAAAGGGCTACTCAGCTTAGTCAGACTTACCCAGTCAACAACTGTAAAATAAATATATAATAAATAAATGACTCCATTATATCTGTCAGGCAAAGTATTTATAGAAATTCGTGAGTCAGACTATTAGTTAACAGACATTTGGGCTAAAAAATTCCAGCTTTGAGCATGTTAAGCAAAGGTGCCCCTCAGTGGTCTGGTATTTTGTTTAACTATGAATACCATTCTTATTGAGTCACCTGACTACTGTTAAAGCTCTCCAGTGAATATAATATCTGAGGAACCCTTGCCATCATTTATTTTTTATGCTGACGATTTAAACATTATTGCTAATCATGGAGGAGATTTTTAAAGCATACCATGAACAGTGTAAGACTGTTCTTTTGCAAAATGTAAACGGGTTTGGAATATCTTCCTTTTTTGTAACATTACATTTCACACAGATAGCATACAGATATTAGATGTATTATATGTAAATGACATTATCTACTTACAACAGTGTGATGTGTTTTTAAATATGGTTAATCATATTGGTAATAGTTGGAAAGCATTTTCTTTGTCTTAGCAGAAGAAAGTATACTTTTTATGTTGTTATTCTTGGTAAATGTGGCTATGTGGGTAATGTATAACCCTTTCCTAAAGAAAGACAAAAATGGCTACTAGACATATTTTTCATTTTTTTTACGAGGATATAGACTGAATCCCATAAAAAGGGCTACAGTGTGTTGCCAATGAAGTGACAGTGGATTACGTATGTATAACCCTGTTGTGCTTCTTGCTTTGTTGCATTTTTATTGGGTATTACAGAGCATCTCATTTAAAGACACAGATATAATAGGGAGGATATTATGGGTGCAATACATTACTGTTTGGAATTCTATCTTAATAAAAAATGTGTAATTGTAGCTAATTATATTGCTAAACAACATCACTGAAAATATCTTGAATGGAAAATCTCTTTCTAGAATGTTTTTTCACGCAGAAAATTGTAGTATAAGTTCACAATGTATAGTTTTTATTATATTAGACCATGGGGTACTCCCACTACCACTGTTTTGGAAACAATCATAGAACATCAGGATAGATTTGCTAGAGTTTATAAAATACTGGATTTTCTATGAAGACTGATGCTGGGTAAACCAACAGTTTATGCTTTAATGAAATATAAAATTAAAGAACAGAGACTTCGTTATTACGTCATTGAGAGGAAACCATGGAACCTCTTTCTTGTGAAAGAATACAATGATTTTGGAAAGCTGTTATATCTACTTTTTTATTAACTAACCTTCAGACTGACTCTTTGGAAATATTAATATACGGTACATATTCTAACTTGTGTAAAAAAAGGAGAAGAATATGATAGAATTATTGCCAGTGCTGTTTGGATACTTTGGCTCACTACATTTCATGAACTTTGGGATTGCTCTTGAATATTGCGTAAATTGAAAAAATGGTTATGGGACATTCTTTTTTTGAGATGACTGTACTTTTGTGATATTTCTCTAATCGTTCTTTTTCTTGTATAAATATAATGTACCCCTACTCTTTGGGGGACTCTGTGAGGTGATCATTAGGTGGAACCAGAGGGCTTGCTGGTGATCACTGAAACTAAGATGGAGGCTGTGAGTGGAGATGAGCCGGAGAAGGAGAAAACAGAAACTATAATTCAGAAGGAAAAATATGTTTTGGAGGTGAATATCATGGCATCAGAGGGTCTAGATGACTCTGTTTTACAAAAGATAATGGAAGAAGACAAATCAGAAGAATTGGAGGCCATGCAGTGAAGTGTGGTCATGGATAAAATATTTGGCAGTGAAGAGGTGACAGAAAGACAGAGGAATACTGTAAATGATGGCTTGGATGCAGAGTGGGCACGTTCTGTGCCAGGCTACAGGAAGATGGTGCAGAAAGTAGAAAAACAGAGCGAGACTGGCAGCAGTATTTCAACAGTAAAAACTTATGCAGCAACAGTAGCAGGTTCCAGTGAAAAACTGCAGAAAGAAAAGGATTTCCAGGTGAAGAAGAGATAAACTGGAGTTGTTGAAAGCTGGAGGGAAAGGTCTGTGGTGAGGATGAAAACAAAGGATGAACAACAAATAAACAGGTACTGTGTTTTAGACCATGTTGTTATGCACTTAGGATTCAATTTGTCTGAAATTAGGGCAACAAAACATATAGGAACTGAAACTTCTTGTGAAACAACTTTTGAGACATTTACATTAGGAGAACATTTTGTTAATGAATGTGAAAGGAGAAGAAGTAACATATCTCCTTGCAGGGACAATGTTTACCAAAACTTAAATGCACAATTAAAAAGAAAACTGTTATTACAATTTACAAGTGAGATAGAGGAAAATAAATTAAAAATATATATTTTTTTGTTTATCTCAGGATGTGTATGATATTAAAAAGCTGTGGATGACAGAAAAGTATGGTGTTTGGGATGGGAAGTTTATGTAATTTTAAAAACTGAAAATAAGTTGCAGCATGTGCCTAATGTGATGGCAATAAGTAGGGAAAAGGGAGTGTTAAGTTCTGTGGCTGACAAAAGCATTTATTTCTGTGTGGATGAATCACATTTAATTCAGGATTGTAAAAAAGTTTGAACATTCCAGAATATACTGTGAACCCTAGTGTAAGAAACGTGGAAGTAAGGAACATTTTTAGTTTGATTGTCTACTAATTAATGAAGAAAGATAAACTGAGGGAAGAAAAAGTTTTTACACAAGAAAGTGTGGAAGACAAGGATGAAATGATGAGGGTAGGGGTGAAGTGAACAACTACAATATATAAATACAGAACAAATGTACTAGGTGTTTTTCAGAAACCAATAAATGAAAAATAAACATGTAGAGCTGGAAGACAGGTGGGGGGTATTAGAAACAGAGGAAGAAAAAGAGCGAGATATGACCTCTGAGTCATAAAAAAAGTATAAGGTTTAATTGGAGGAAGCTTGAGAAGGAGAAAAAGGAGGCAAAAAGATTAGCTGAAAAAAACACAAAAAAGAGAAAATGGTAATATAATATAGTATCACTTGAACATGATTAACATGAAAAGTGATGTCAGAAAAATGATGGTGTTTAAATGGTGGTTATATGATATAAGATGTACAGATTAAAAGGAAAAGGGTGGAATTTGAGATGATATGGAAAAAAGTGGTGTGGACTATAGGAGGTAATACATGTTCAAGTACTTCAGTACACTAAAAATGAAGAGATTAAATATTACATATAATTTTGATGATGGTGGCAGAGAGAGTTTAATGTGTGTTGTAAGAAATGGGCAGAAGGTATTTAGAATAGTCGTAGTGTATGAGTATGCAAAAATAAGTGAAAGAAAAAATGTTTAAGGAAATTCAAAATTATGGTGGTAGTGGCAGAGAGAGTTTAATGTGTGTTGTAAGAAATGGGCAGAAAGTCTTTAGAATAGTCGTAGTGTATGAGTATGCAAAAATAAGTGAAAGAAAAAATGTTTAAGGAAATTCAAAATTATGTGATCGTAAATATGCCTGTTATGATGGTGGGGGACTTTAATTATACTTTAAAGAAAGAAAAAGCAAAATAGTGCAAGATGTAAAAAAGTTGAGATGGGTTAAAAATAATAGTAGGTTAAAATATGTTAAAAGATAGAGAAAGAGAGAATATACTTTTTAAAGAAGGCTACGTAAAGCAGAGATTGATTATACATTTTTACAGATGTCATGAAAAAAATAAAATATGGAATTAGAAAAGCCAAGTTTTCAGATCACAGAGCTGTATGGGCAATAGCAGGAGAGACTGAAAATATAAAAGAAGAACTACCTAGGAGATGTGAACCAATAGCATGGAAAAAAAAAACAGGGTCAACATAAGAATCAGACTCAGTATCAGTAACTGATAATGATCCTTATGTTGAACATTTTGAAGTAAGTTTATTCACCCTAAATGACAGCAATTTACATACTGTTAATATTTTAAATTATACTGATAAGGTTTTTAATTACAGTAGTATGGTTATTACTAATGTACAAAAATCATTGCCTGTATAAGGTTTTCTTTTCAGTCAGTGAGTAGAACTAATGTGACCTGCATTCTTACAGAATTAAAATTGTGAGAAAGGAAGTTGCATTTAAAATGATTTTGGTGACACTATACCTATCAATAATCTGTGTAAATGCAGTGTTTTTAACCATCCTCTTCTCCCTGTTTTATAATGGAATGGTAAGCTAGTAGAAAATAACATATGTAGATTATTAGGTAGAAGGAGAAATGCTGGAATTTATAATCTTACCAAATTGGTTGTGTAAGTTATCTAGGGACAACTCAGTAAGAATTATGAAGCCTGATAAAAAGGGAGGGGGGGGGGGTTAATGTATTGTTTTATATACAGCTCAAAAACGTTTAAGTTATTAAATGATGTCAATTTTTATGATAGGTTATCGGGAAAAAAATTGCATAGTGCTTATGTTTTAATTGATATGTTTTTTGTCAGATTTATTGAGTGATGTCAAATATTATTGAGAAACCTATTTAGTCATATGTTTTTTGGGATCCCAAAAATTCGCAAGAATCTTGTTGATCCACCTTTGAGAACCATCATTTCAGCCTCTGTTGTAAAAACTTAACCAATGGCTATTTATATTGACAATAAATTGAATGGTATTCAGAATGCTTTCCATATGTTCTTTGGGATTCTTGGTATTTTCTTGGCATTTTTAAGGTCTTATTTAATGGCGGTGATAGATATTACTTTGTAACTAATGACAAAAGGGATTTATTCACTGTCATTCCTCAAGAATTGGGACTACAGTGGTTAACACAATTATTACTTCAGAAGTATGTATCCACTGAATAGGTTGATTTGCTTTGTGAATTTACAGACATCATCCTTAAAAACAATTATTTTATTTTTGAAGGTGAATGTTTTGGCCAAACGTCTGGTGTTGTGATGGGGGTCAGCTTCTGCCCTCATTTTTTTTTTATTTGGTTTTGTGTGAATGGAAGAGCAATGTAATTGTGAACTATTCAGACATGTCAAGCTGTATTTCAGATTTTTGGACAATGTGTTTTTCCAGTGGGATGATGATTTAGATTCCTTATAGCAGTTTGTACTACTTTGGAATGCAGTAATGACTTTCTAAAATTTACAAATGAATATTCAAAGGATTCTACCAATTATTTGGATATGTCTGTTATTTAAAATGTAGATAATGGTTGTTTTGAATCTAATATCTTTAGGAAGACAACATTTATCAATGTGTACCTTTACTTTTCTAGCAATCATCCTTTCAGGATGAAGAGAAATATTGTAAAGGGACAATTTGTCAGACCTTTCCACTTGGTATCTAATGATGATATGTTTCACAATACATGTATTAAATTATGACATTTATTTCTGGCATGTCAATATCCAATCAGATTAGTTGATGGGGTCATGTTTGAGGTAGACAGCAAGAGACCTGACCATTTTGCACCCATTTCAATGCAACCAATAAAGTTAGTTTCAGAACAACTGGCTGAGTTCCATAATGCCATGTTTTTATCTTTTTCTGTGGGCAATAAAGCTATACAAGAGATCTTGAGTAAAAATTGGCATTTATTGAACAGTTACAGGACTGTACAAGAAAATTGGCAGTGATCCTAATTTTATTTTTAAATATGGTTTTAATATTAAAAGCATGTTTGAACATGAAGTGAAAAACAACTTTGGGATACAGTCTGTTATGACTGTATGTAAGGAATACCATTAAATTATCAACTGTAAGTTTGTTATGATGGTGGTGTCAGTTTCATTTTATATTGCCAGGGCCACTTTAACTGTAATACTAAGGGTATACTCTATGTCCATGTGTCTATTTGTACATCTTGTCTGGCATTTTATGTCAGGAAAACCAAGAGCAGACTAAGGGATACAATTTACCAACATGTATATTCCATAAAAATGAGTTACAAAAATGTTTTGGCTAGACATAAAACATCTTGCTACATCATAGAAGGAATATGCTGTAAAAAGTTATTTTATTAATGTGTGTTCTTGTCATACAGTGTTTCTTAAAATAATTTCTTAAACAGTTTTCTTATATAATTTTCTGATTGGCTGTTTTTTGGTCATGTGGCAACAATTTGTACTGTTTTTAAATTGACTGCTTCTGTACTAGATATTCTGATGAAGTATTTTTTTGACAGTTACGATTAAAACACTTACTATTTATTAAATATCCTCTTGGGCTGTTGAGGTTGTGTTTTTCTTATTATAATAAATTAATGAAAAGGGTTAAAAGACTACAGGAAAAAATGCAGAAAAGGAATGACCTAAAATAACGAACACAACTTTAAGAAGATCATATAACTGTGAAGTCATTTTATGGCAGGTTGACAATGTGGCAGATGGTGTATACACGCAAGTATAAAAATATACTTAAAATTAGAACAATGGAAGAAGGAAAAATGACATATAATAAGTAAAAGGAAATTTGTGAAATAGTAGAGAAGGGGTAGGAGATGTTTTGAAAAGAAGAAAAGAAAATATATAAATGTAATAAAAATGGAAAGAGTGATATTTAGGCAAAAGCATTTTATGAAAGAAAGAAAATATGAAGTTTCTCCATTTTTGTTTTAAGACATTGAGATGCAATGAGAGAAAATGTAATGTAATGAAGGGTGAGGAAGGACAGTTACAATATAAGCAAGAAGACATCATAGATATAATTGGAAAGTATGCACAGAATATGTATGAGAAAGAGAATCTAACAGGGAGTGTATGGAATGTAAAGAAGATGAAAAATGAGGTAGTCGAAGCAATGGAAAAAATCAAGAGTGAAGTATTAGAGGATGTTATAAAGTTAGGTAAAGAAGAATCCATGCTAGCTACAAGTGGTGTAGCTTTTTTAAAGAAATGTCTAATAATGAAAAGTATATTTTGCCTGAAATATTGAATGAATGAATACAAAATGTAGAAAAGAATAAGAGATTTGCAAGGAGATTATAAAATATATATGGAAAAAGCAGAAAGGGAAGAAGTATAAATCATACAGACCAATTACCCTGGGAAATACTGACTATAATATATTTATGAAGATTATTCAGAAAAGAATGATGGATGTCATGGAAAAACTGGATAAAGAGGAATATGGGGTTAAAGGGAAAAGAATAAATGAAATGTCAATGATGTTTAAAGAAGTGGTTGTAATCCCAGATAAGGAGAAAGGAGAAGAAAAAGCAACAACAGTATGTGATGCTGCTAAGGTATTTGATTGTACCGATCATGGGGAAATGTTGAACATTTTAAAAGAATGCAAGGTAGGACAGCAAATAATAATGATGGTGATGTCAAAGTATGAAAATTCTTGTGTGTCTGTAAAGGTGAAAGAATTGGTAGGAAAAATGCTAAAATTAGGAAGAGGAGTAAAGCAGGTTTGTCCATTGAGTATGTGGCTGTATTTTATGGTAATGAATATAGTTATGTAAACATGCAGATCAAGGTTAGAGAATGGTAGATGGGAAGGTAAGGAGGAATACTACTAATGTTAAGCTATGCAGATGATTTGGTTTTAATAGACAGGAGCTATCATTTGATGAAAGAGATAATAATGGAAAAGAACAGTTTCTGTACAGTAGAATTACAGTTAAATAAGTCAAAAAGTAAAGGGTTTGGAGATGTGGTAAGAATATGAATGTATTTTACTACAGGTGAAATTAATGTTGCAGGTATTAAGTTTGGAATGGAACAAGCAGTAGTAGAAAAATGGTGAGAATTTCTAAAAAAATACAGAAGTTAATAGACTGGTGAAGGATGTTTCAGTTGTCCCTAAGAAAAAGGGTTTATATGTTAAACACACATATTTTAATAATGCTAGCATTTTAGGTGGTGTATGCATGTTTCCAAGCTGTAATGGAAACTGACTTGTTGGGTATTATTATGGGGAATATGGCTAAATCCAACCAAAAAGAGATAGTTTATAATGTAACAGAAAAGAGGTGGAGGCTTGAAATGAATAAATCTAGTTATTTTCTTAATGTGAATAAATTTGTTTTGGGTGTTAAAAAGTGTCTAAAAAGACAATACTAGGAAAGTTTTTACTTGTTAAATGCAAACATGCTTGAATGAGTGGGAGTAATAAAAGGAAAAAGAGAAACTAAAGGTTTGGAAGAGAAGGAATATGAAAGTAAAGTAAAACATAGGAAATTTATATAAATGAAGTAGAGATGGAAAGGAAATAATTATATAAAAAAATGAATGTGAACTATTATATAAATGTTTTTTTTTCAAGCCGGTGATTTTTTTTGCCATTTATTATCAGACAAACTGCCAGTGAAAATAACATAAAATACAAATGACATAAGAAAGGATGTGTATTAGCTGTAATATTGAAGACAACATTGTCTTTTGGATTGTAAGAAAAATGATGGTATTTGGACATTATTTAAAGATGTTTATGACTGGAAAGTATATAAAAATATTGACATGGACATGGCGTATGAGAAATGCCAGGTTGGGACTGCTAAAGAAAATGAAAATGGGTGAAGATATTATTCATTGCTATTTGGTGCTAATGGAAACAAGATGTGATGAGTTGCTATATAACTAAAGAAAAGATGACGAGGAAATAAAATGTGATATAAAAATGGTTATGGTTGGATAAAAGAATAAGCTGACTGGTCAAGGGAAAATTGAAACCATATTTGAACAAATTAAAACAAACATTAGTGATGACCAAATCACTTTAAATATGTGAAAACCACTGTCACTATGAACAATGTCAGTCAGTTCAATATTGCCATTGTAATTTTCAGTTACCTCCTGTTATACTGGTAGTTCTGTCCTTTCCCCTGCTTCTTACAGAATAATTCATCTGCCTCAGTGATTTTACTTCCCCTCTGTCTGACAGTGATTTTCACATGTATAATTACAATGATTTAGTCATCACTAAGGTCTGCTTTTTTATCATACACTTTGTTAGATTTAAAAATGTTTACTCACAAGTTGAATTTATCATTGGTGTTTGAGAACATGAATGGCAGCACTGGAATAGGAATGGTTATAAAAAAAGAACAGTACCTATAACCCTTTATTGCATGCTACAGTAACTGTGTGTGAAATGTTTGTGAATATGAGTTCAGAAAAGTTAACAGAAGAAAGCATTTTTGTTTTAATTTTTTCATAAGAAGAAAGGGAATGACTGGCTATAATTTTCAGGGACAAAATGTACTGGTTTATGAAACCTGACAAGGGGTATTGGGTTCACCTCTGGAACAAACTTCCACTCCATGGCAAGCATTCCTGCCACTTTCAAGGTAAACTCAGATAGTTGGATGGGCAGCCTCAAATTTTCCCTCAGTCTGTTTTGTCTTGCCTTCCTTGAGGCTAGAGGGGAATTTTGAATGGGAATTTTTGGCTAGACTTGAAATGGTCTGCAGACTGATTGCCTTGTACTTACCTATGAACCTTTGAGCTGATGAACTCAGCATCAAGCTTGTGCCTCTCAAACACTTTTGGAAAGGACAAAAACTGATTCTATTTACAGTTAAGTCTTCCACAAGTAATGTCTTCCCTGATTCAACCTTTGAATGTACTGTTTGTCCTTTAACACATATAAAAAACAAATAGCTAGTTCAAATTTTAATACTACTCATGATACCATAGCTGATCATGACATTTTTGCAGTCAGAACAAGTACATATAAAGAAGTTTGCCTCATCTTTCATGGCTCAAACAATATTCACTGGCTTCTGATAATAGTCCTCTTCCATTTATGACCTCCATGCTGGGACTGCTCCTAGTTGGCATCTAGTTCTCAGTGCTAAAGGCTAATGCCAAGGGCCTTTGGCTGATGAAGTTCAAAAATGACTGCAAATTGGGAGTCATCATAAATTCCTCCTCATGACATAAACACCTTACAAGAAGGTCTAACACAAGGAAATAATTGGTGCTAAAGTCACAGATTAAAACCCAATGTCAAGAAATGCATTATAGTGCCTTTGGGAAAACTGCCACCCAGGCTAATTACTTCATAAATAAGATACCCCTAAGAGCTGACCCAGTAGTCAGTGATCTAGGAACATATGTAGACTGTAATCTGGCCTTTGACCAACATGTTCCTAAGGTAGTAAGAAAATTATTCTATGTCACCCAACTTATAAGTAGGAGCATGGAATCTAGGTCCAATGAAGTCATAGTGCCACTTTTTTTGTCCTTATCAGACCCATCATTGAGTCAGGTACATGCCCATTTGGCATGTACCTGACCAGACATATACAACAGTTAGAATGCCCACAAAATATACTTACCAAGATAATCTAGGATATAAACACATTGTCCTACATGGATCTCTTAATAGGTTAATAGGTTCATAGGAGGTCCTAGAGCCCTTACAAGCCTAGCCATATTTATCCCGAGTTGCCCCAATTGTTGGTGGTTATAGGTTCATAGGAGGTTACTAGTCTAATGCTCTTAAAGCCCTGCCTCTGTACTCAATTTTCTACAGGTTACTGACAGGCAATCTATGCCTTGCATACAAGGCATCCTCAGATCAAGTTCTGATGGATCTTTGCACATCCACAAAATGAATACCATCAGAACTACTGGAACCAATGATTTAAATTTTGCTTGTGACATTAATAAGACATCTTGGTGAAACAGATACTGTATATGTCTTAGAAGATTCCCATGCTCTTTAACAGATTCCCCATCCATGTGAAGCAGAGTCCATTCCTAACCCTATTTAAGCTTAACGTTGACCAATGGATGGGTAATTGGAAGTTCATCCTGAGTCTGGCTCCCGTGTCTCTGATGGATAGAGGCAGATGATAATATCCAAACTAACTTATCCCCCACTTAACCCCTAAAAATTACCCCCTCCTAATAAACTCCATCGAAACATAGGGATATAATTGGGTTGTAAGGCTAGGCTTATAAAGGCCCTGGTGGTTGTTAACCTAGTTTATACGTATGAACCTATGGAAGCTGTAACACCATCATTTTGTTACTCTATGACTATCCCAGTAAGCAAGTATATTCTTGACTAATATTTCCTCATAATCTGAAGAAAATCTACTTTAGTGTCACTGAAGAAGGTGACACATTGATTTGCACTGACTTGCTTAAAATCTATTTCTTAGCTTTGCTTTGCTGCTTGATAACCATGTTGACTTTCATGCATTTGCATAATGCACTCACATTTACTTCTGATTGTAGAAGCGTTTTTACAAGACAGTGAATAGCAGAGAAAAGCTGATCAATTTTAACCTTTGCTGGAGGGAACTGGAGTGATAATACATAAAGGAAGTGAGCGGTGAAGCATCCCACATGGGGGATGCAGGAGGAAAATGTTTATTTTAAGTGATGTATTATTTGCTCTATTACCAGTGTTCCCTGAATGCCTACATTTAGAGCTATTTTGTACTTGAGGTAATAGGTTTATTGCAGAAATATATGCACTACTACATTTAGAACTAATGTATTTCAGTTAAACATAGCAGACCATAGCAAATATTCTTCAATTTACTGTGTTGTCCCCTATAACTCTAATGTGTCCTCTCTATAAGATCTTGGAATAGATCACTTTGCTCAACTTTTTAAAATAATATTTTTGGTTGCCATCTGCCTCTATGACCATATGGCTATGTCCCTAAATGGTCCATTTGTACCTCCCTGTTTTTGGTGCTGGAAAATATCTGGAGGGAGAAGTGAGAGCCAGGGAGCTTGGCCATTATCCTGGAGTTCTGGATGCTCCTCAGTCTGCAGACATTTTGCACTTTCTGGCTATATTGATCTGCACATTCATACGAATGAGTATTGTATTTTTATCTATCAGCAGGAGTGCAAGCATATTTTTGCTAATTGTCTCACTGCACTATGCCACTGTGTCATTTTGTGTGTGTGTGTGTGTG
Organism: Protopterus annectens; assembly: GCF_019279795.1. Lineage (NCBI taxonomy): Eukaryota > Metazoa > Chordata > Ceratodontiformes > Protopteridae > Protopterus > Protopterus annectens. The sequence goes on along the minus strand of NC_056733.1, from coordinate 1,641,069,640 downwards.
TGTGTGTGTGTGTGTGTGTGTGTGTGTGTGTGTGTGTGTGTGTGTGTGTGTGTGTGTTTGTGTGTGTGTGTGTGTGTGTGTGTGTGTATGTGTGTATGGGTCTATGTTTGTGAGTGTGTGTGTGTGTGTGTGTGTGTGTGTGTCTATGTTTGCGAGTGTGTGTGTGTGTGTGTGTGTGTCTATGTTTGCGAGTGTGCATGTGTGTGTGTGTGTGTGTGTGTGTGTGTGTGTGTGTGTGTGTGTGTGTGTGTGTGTATCTGTATGTGCATGTGTATGTGTGTGTATGTGCTTCTGCACACTTAATGCTGAGCTGCAGCACATGCACTCCTTTGGTGGGCTGAGTCACAGTACTGGCCCTTCTCTCAGGTGGATATCCGTCAGAAGAAATTTATTGTGATCTTCCTGCATGGATAGGTAAGCATCCTCTTTTAATGTCAGGTCTGCTTGGGGCATAGTCAGTGCCAATAATTCTTTGGCACAGACCTAATTCAGGCAGTCTTGTCTCTCCTCATCTTGGAACTTCTTAACATGGATCTGCCTTTCCATAGACATGATAACATACTTCAGGCTACTTCTGACTTCCTATCCTATACAAAAGCCTCAGTTCCAGCCAGGTCATAGCAGCGTTGTTTCTTGAGCTGTCAAAAACTTTTAATATGTTGAATTCTAAACTACTGCTACACAGATTTGGTGATTAAGTTCTTTGTCTTCTGTATTGTCTTTATTTCTAAATTGCTTTTGAGTCCAGTCTAATAGATAGGAGTCTGCTATTTATGACCAAAGGGTGAGCTCAAAGGCTTGATCTTAGTACCCTGAGATTATAAGCAATATGCTACATCTCTTTTGGTCATCTAACTTGGTCCAGTTTGTGGATGCTGACACTTTGCCGTAGTCTACCCCTTCCATCACAACTGCTGTGCAAGTCTACTAAATGGATGTCTTGGAGGCTGAAGAATAGCTAACCAGGTCCGCACCATTCCTTAGCATTTAAAAGGTTCAGTATGTGTTTCTTTTTTTTTTCTCTTCCACTGTCACCAGTTATCCAGAAGACATGTTCTGCTGTTAAATGTGATTCTACCTCAGTTATTAAAATTATAAAGACACATTTGAATTTCATGCTCATATTAACGATGTAAAGCAAAATTTGCTATGTGTTCTGCATAGAGTAGCAGACTACTTGCATAACTGAAATTATGAAAAGAAAACCAACACAGACCATGCTACTGCTGCTTCTGGTACTCCATCATGTTTCCCGTATTTTCTCATTTTCTACTTACCTTATTTTCATCTTAAATAATTTTCATCTACATACAATTAAAATGTACATGATGAATGAAAATGTAATATAACAATAGTTCTGTGTTGTGTGAAATATGCTGGCAAACACAAGTCATAAAAGTTGCATGTAGTCTGCATAAATCAAATATTTTCCTTTTTATTGAGATTGACATCAGGTAAATTTAATGTACCAAATTTCAGTGTAGGCATGATTGCTTGTTTTTTTCTGACACTGTAGAGACATAGACCTCATGTGATTTGATTTATGATCCCAGTAATTCAAAGAATAAATGATATATTGATAATATGAAAAATACTGAGCAGCAAAACAATAGCTATTTTACTATTTTAATGTAGTGTAAATGCTCCTACAGTATCACCTTTATACAACATATGGTTTCTGATAAGTACAATATTTTACATCCCCAAGTTACTGCATAAATCAGCTGTAGGCACGCAAGAACATTGTGTTGAAATGTTGTGTTTAATCAATTATTTTGTATCAATGTAGTAAACAAAAATCCACATTAGGGAACCAGCAATTTCAATGTAATTGATGGCATTGTTTACTGGCATGCAATTTGTAACAGTTTTGGAGGACTTAAAATAAAAGTGCAGAAAAAATGACCAACTTAATTGATAAAGTTGCCAATATTTTGTTAAAAGATGATCAAAGAATGTAATATGTCAGGTTTTATACATTCTACATCTGGCATTTAGATGCAAAATACAGGCTTTTCTTTTTTTTTTTGGTAGATTGCAGAAGATTGCATTATTCCCAATAGGCAGTCTTATAAACTTTTTGTAAAAAATGTGAGACTACTGTCTTCACAAGCCAGTTGGAAATCTGGTCATTTGGAAAAAGTGTTACTCATCTCTGAATAACATTTTATTAGGTAAGAAAGATAAAATTATGTTGAGGTTCATATCTCTCAACCTCTTAGAGAAAGAAATCTGGACAAACCCTAATGGGATAAAGGCCCCAAAATAGGGACAGGTGTTAAATATTGTTCTTATAAACTTAGAAAATTGCTAGAACAACAGGGTATTTTATTAGCATGCATTTTCTGAAGGATATGACGTTTAAAACTTAAATACACTTTATTACTTACTGATCTCAATCATTGATGATTTGCCTGAAAACCACAAATTGTATGAGTAACAGACCAAAAATATGAGGCAAAAACCTGGACATTCTGAGAAAATTAGGATAGTTGAGGGGTATGTTTGGGAGTTGGGGTGCAGATATACACTGATTCCTAGAAAAAGAAAGGCAGCCACATAGTTTGTGTCTCTATATAATGTTTTCTCTTTACAGTATCTGCCCCCCCACCCCACACACACACAAACGTTTTGTTGTTAAAGGTCAACAAAAATATATGAACATACTCAGAATTTTATTCAAAAAATAAAATGGACATAATCTTAAATCAAAAAGAATATATGCCAGGGACATAATCAAAAGATTGTACTCACATACTATCTCAAACAAAACAACACTGATATTAGCATATAATGGAATAAAATTCCCACACTGCAGATTTTTAAGATGGAAAACACCTATTGTTCACATTGTTACTAAAACAAAACCACCTCCCCCCAAAAAATGTTTTCAGTATTTCATAAATTTCATATATTTTATGTTTCAGATAATATGTACATTGTTTGAGCACTGTTTTTTTTTCATTAAGATGCACTCTTACCTGTCAATCATCTAGTTCCCATATAAAGGAAGATAGTGAATTACACTGCTTAATTTGCACAAGGAGGCTGTTCCAGAGGAGGGAATCAACCTATCTCTCCATCATGTTTTGTCTGTTGGTGAAAGTGTATGTCACTGGGTTCTGGTATTAGTAGTGCTATTTGACTTGGGATGATACAATAAATCCAGGATCTTGGGTTCCTAATGGCAGAGAAAGCAAGGCATGGATGTCACATCAGAAGTGTGTAAGACACTGAATAAAGGGACAGTGCTTCAAGTCTTTTTTGGTAGCTTAGGGTTTTTAGATCAGTGATCTTCTTAATTTTGAACCTCTGGGATCTTTCTAATTGTCTGATATGTCTAGTGAGACACATCCTGAAGAGTGTGGTGTACCCAGTAATTTTTGTAAACAATGACCTCTTTAGGTCTGGATGATACTCCCTTGAAAATTGCCAAAACTAAGTAGAAGGATTTCCTAACTAAATATCAATCCATGTTTCACTGTCCCTGGCAATGTTCTCATTTTGAAGTAAGGTATTGCCTGTGTTGTATATTGGTAGGAGTGGTTGCTAACAAAATGTGACAATATTGTACTTCATTTCATTTAATTTGAGCCCATTTTAGTAAGACATGTTTTTTTACAAGCATAAGTTCTTGTTGAAGTATTTAGGTATCACGGGGTGACTTGACAATGATTTCTATGATGCATTCATTTGCAGATTTTTATTTTTTTTTTATTTTATTTATTTATCATTTGTTGACCGGGAAAGTCCGACTAGGTTCCACAGAGCCTGTTTTCAGCGGAGGCCCGGGGAGAAATGCTCCAGAGATTCATGAGATTGATGGAATTGATTGGAATGAGATTTAGATAGACGCATGTCTTAACTCAAGTTCAAGTTCACATATTTTGGTCTTGGAAAGCACCCTCCAGACCTACTCTCTAGTGACAAAAGATTTGAGTGATTCAGGGATATGTGAATATAGGATACTAGTTTCAGGGGTAAAATTTTAACTGAATTTGTTTACAATGTCTATCGGGACAGAGTTGGTGATGTCATTTTGAAAATGTTCAGAGCAAAGTCAGCATTATTTCTTAGTTTCCTAACACAGATAAAAATGATTTGTAATTGTCCTTAGCTTCAGATGCAATCCTAAGTTTATAGGCTGTTTTACAGACCTAATTGTGGTTTTCAAATTCTTAATAATACTTTTTTTCTCAAATAATTTTTTATTATTTTCCATATATAATAATATTTAGCATTTCAGTCATCATTGTGAGCAAATGTTATATCGGTTTATATACACAATGTACAATTGACCTGAACAAGTAACAATGTAATAAGAAAAGAATGAGAAAAAGAAAAATGTAATATTCAATCATTAAAATGTAAAAGTTACACATTTAGTCAGTTTGAGTTCAAGTTTAGTGTCTCAATAAGAGCAAGGATTTTTTTCCCAAGGATTGTTTTTCCAAGTTTTAGGGAAAATTCTCAGTTGGATTTTTAGTAACACTGTTTCTTCCATCAATCTCATGAATTCTTTCAAAGTAGATTCTTGTGGTGACTTCCATTTTCTTGTTATACATTTCGTTGCCACAGCTAGTATGGCCCAAAGTAGGTATAAGTCTTTTTTTTTTTCATTTCAGTAGTGTCATTAACATTCAGAAAAACTAGTGATTTGGTTAAAACAAAGGAATCTGTGAAGATAGCTTGGAGAAATTTTTAATAATACTTCTGATAATGCCCTTGATATGAGGGTTTTTGATCTGTTTTTATTGATAAGTTTATTTATGTTGGTAGACTACCAATGTGGTTTGTTTTTGAATTTCTCACTCTATTTAGGTATTATTAGGACAGACAGTTCTATACATTTATTTAAATGAGTGGGGAACACCTTTCTGAAGCATACTGCAGTGGCAACACTTGGGCTGATGATGCTATAAATTAATTTGAAGATTTTATTATAGAATTTTATGAGTCTGGACTTTTGAAATTCTTGAATTCTGAGAATTGGTTTCAGTGTGTTTAGAGATTCTGAAGGTGAAATTATTTATTTATGTATTTATTTTACATTTGTTGACCGGGCTAGTCTAACTGGATATATGTCCATTTTCAGTAGAGGCTTGGGGAGATAAGCTCCAAGACAAAGTGTTAACATAAAAAATTACAAAGAAATATAAAAAAATAAATTATAGTAATATATACACTGACAAATCAGGTTAATAAGAAATCATTTGAAGACGAGATATCAAATACAATGAAAACTGGAGTTTCAAAAATGACATGTAGGTACATTCCATTATGCAAAAAGGAGGCATACAGGCTAGTTCACTGTACAGGTAAAGTACATCACTTAATGGCAAAGAAAAAAGGAGGTATACAGGCTGATGCCATATGCAGTACATTACACAATGAAAGAGGCTGCTTAATGATCAGTAGTAGTAATAATGAGTTACAAGGGAAAATTAATAATAAATAGTTTTTTTTTTTTTTTTTACAAATAAGTGAGAGAGGGGAGGAAAATAATGAGATACAGAGCATAGAAGTCATATATTGTTAAAAAAGGAAATGACAGAAAAATTAATTAAAAGAAAAAGGGAAGACAGTGCATAATTTGGGTAGAGAAGATGTTTAGGCAGGTTTAGTACAGTGGCATGACCAGTGTGTTTCGAGGAAAAGTTTCAGTCTTTTTTTGAAGAACGATAAAGAGGAAATTGAGGAAAGATCACAGGGTAGAAGATTCCAGAATTTTCCCACAGTATTGGAGAAGAGAGAATCCCCAGCCCTGTTGTTAGATTTAGATGTTTTAACTAGAAGGTTCTGAGATGAACATAAGGACTTCAGATTATTATAGGGGGTGATGATGGTAGAGAGACTAGGAGTATTTGAAGGTTGGTACAGAGTTTTATGTGCAATGATTAGTTGGTGGTATGTGATCAGATTCTGTAGTTCCAACCATTCAAGCTGCTTTAAATTAACACAGCGGTGAGTTTTAAATGGGTTACCTGTAGCAAATCTGGCTATATTATTGTAGGAGCTTTCCAACTTACTGAGGTTATTCTTAGATAGGTTGGTGAAAATGGAAGAGGCAAAGAAGAGTGTAGAGATTAGATGAGTATGTGCAATAGTAGTTCTAGCTGTAGGTGATAGGAAGGGTTTTATTCTGTACAGAGAGCCAAGTTTTTTGTTGACAGATTTAATAGTGTTGTTGACGTGTATGTCAAAGAAAGATAGTTGTCTATGGTGACACCAAGTAGCTTGGTAGTTAGGTCGGGTGATATAATAGTGCCATTAGTGGAAGAAACAGAAAAATCTAAGGGGGAGGACTTCAGATTTGGATTGAAAGGGAGGAGTTTAGTTTTTTTGGGGTTTAAGAGTAGGCAGCGATGAGTAAACCATTGTTCCACAGTGTTAAAGACGTTTTGGGTAAGGGAGTGAAGGTCAGAGGTGGTTTTAGCGGAGCATATAAGTGTGGAGTCATCAGCATATGGTATGGAAGTAGCTTGGGGAATTGCTTGATGAAGGTTGTTGATGAATATGGAGATAAGGAGAGGTCCTAATATGGACCCCTGAGGTACACCGAGGTTAACTGGTAGGTGGGTAGATAGAATGTTATGCCAAAGTACAGCTTGTTGTTGCTTATTTAAGTAGGATTGGAACCATTTGATAGAGAGTGCATGTAAGGAGAGGGATTTGAGGATATCTATCAGAATTTGATGATTTACCATATCGAATGCTTTGGACAGGTTGATAAATAGTGCTGTGGAGAGCAAATTGCAGTTACGGTTTTTGTTGATACAATCTGTAAAGGAAAGGAGGGCAGTGGTACTGCTATGGGAAGGTCTGAAACCATGTTGACAGCTGGAGAGCAAATTATTGTGGATTAGGTGGTCTAGCAATTGTCTATGTATGCATTTCTCCATGATCTTTGCCAAAGGAGAAAGAAGAGCTATGGGACGATAATTGGAGAATTCGGTTGAGTTGCCACCTTTGTGAAGGGGGATAATATGGGAGACTTTCCAGATACTAGGGCTGTGGCTTTCACTAATAGTTCTATTGATAAGAATGGAGATGGGGTAAGCAATTGATTTGGCAGATTTCTGTAGGTATTCAGCAGGTATTGGGTCTGCTGAAGGAGAGCATGGTTTCAATTTTTGGATTAGGGCAAGAATATGGGTTGTTGGGACTGGTTGGAGAAGAAATGGTGGGGGTGGAGTTTTGTTGTAGGTAGGCAGGTAGAGTAAAATTACTAGATGATAACTGACTGGCTAGCATTTGGATAGCATCAGTAAAAAAGGAATTGAAGGCATTGGCAGTATACATGGGATTTTCTTGGTCAGTATTTTGTGGGTTTGGTGTATTGGATTGACCTGCATGTAGTAATTGGTTGATGCTTGCCCAGAACTTTTGTGGGTTATTATGGTTAGCTTTTTAAAACTGAAGGTAGTAGTTTATTGTATCTGATAGTATAGCTTTCTTAGTGTTATTTCTTAATTCTCTGAAAATTTGTTGGTCAACAGGATTTTTGGTCATTCTCCATTTAGCCCAGTATTTATTTCTGAGATGCATTTTCTGTTTGGTTTCTTTAGAAAGCCAAGGGGCAGATTTGGTCTTGAATTTGATTGCACTTGTTGGGGCATGATGATCAAGAATGGCTAAAAAATGTGAATTAAAGTATTGTACCGCTTCTTCTTGTGGGAGGTATTTTAAGGGAGACAAGTTGCTAAGTTCCTTTTGGAAAAAATCAGGGTTGAAGTTCTTTTTGGATCTGATATTCCTGATAGTGGTAGGAATGGGAGAATAGGATGTATGCCTGATGATATAGGTAAGTGAGTGGTCACTTATATCATCAGGAAGGGTTCCAGATTCATTTGTTTGGGGATGGTTGTTTATCAGAATCCAGTCTAATGTGCTTTCCTTCTTGTTGTGTTTGTTTATCCTGGTGGGGGAGGTGATGGTTTGGGAGAAACCGTGAAGGTTAATGTGGGTGGTAGGGTGGGTGCTACTACAGCAATTCCAATCAATGTTTATCCAATCAGTGTTTATACATTTATTTAAATGAGTGGGGAACACCTTTCTGAAGCTTACTGCAGTGTCAACACTTGAGCACTAGATGATCTGACTTAACTGGGAGGGAGATACCAAGGGGCCAGTGCAGGAAGAAGTTACATATGTCTGAACCAGGTTAAAAATATTATGTCCTCTAGTTGTTTTGTTAACAATCTGGCCAGGGAGTTTTTTTTTTTTTTTTTTTTTTTTTTAGTAAAGCTAGGAATTTCTGAGCATATCCTGCACTGGAATTATGGGTACTCCAGTTTATTGAAGAGTATTTAAATCTCCCAAAATAATGGTGTTCCGGTTTATGGGGAATTCATTGAATATGCTTAGGAACCTTATATAATATTCAGTTGACATGGGGGTATCCTGGAAAAGACTGTAAGCTGATAATTGGTACTGTTTAGTTTGATTTGCAATTCATTGAGTCCAGTATGTAAGTTTCTAGGAATCTGTCTGGAGGTGATATTCTCCCTGAAAAAATATGGAGATGCCACCCCAATTGCCAGTGAAACTGAAGACATGGTAGGTGCAAAACCCAGGTATGGAGGGAATGTTTTCTATACAATTAAAACAAGTTTCAGCAATTGCACAAATGTGGATGTGTTCCAAATGCAGGAGAGAGACAACGGCAAACAATTTGTTGGTGAGACTTCTGGTATTGAGTATAACCACCTTAATATGATCCAGTTTTTGTAATTCTGGAATGTCCAGTAGCTGGAATCTACCTAAAATGGCACTATGGGGGTAGTGAAGGCTTTAACTAGGATGCAGAAGCCTTGGAATGAGGGATGAAGGCCAACATTTTATAGACAGACTGCATGTAAAAGACAGTGGGGTACTTGGGTAGCTCTTCTAATATAAGAATGCATTAAAGTGATGACTTTTTCAGTGATTTGTGTTGTTATTCATTATATCAAAATTCCTTAGCGCAGTAACTGTGCCCCATATGAATAAGTTTGCCTAGAAATTATGTTGAAAGGGAAAGGTCAATAGAGTTCATTGTTTCAATAATTTGCTTACTGAATGAAGCTGTAATTCAAAAGTCGTTAGCAATATTTTAATAACAATAGAAAGCACAACTAAAACTTCACCTATCAAATCAATGGATCTGCTCCTTTGTATCTCCAGGATAAATACCATTGTTATTTTTGTCTTGCCATATTGTCAACCATTTCTCTTTATTCAGAATTCTGTGTCTCACAAGCAGTCTTCACAAATACCTGAAGAGTTTTAGTAGCATCTGACCTCTCAACTGTACAGACTTTCACAGAATGTCCAGATTTATGCCTCATATTTTTGGTCCATTTTTCATAAATGTGTGGTTTTCTGGCAAATTAGTGGCAAATCATTAAAGATTGAATTTAGAAAATAATGACAAATGTGAGTTTCAGACTTCATACCCTTCAGAAAATTCATGCTAATGCAAAACTTGATATTCTATCAACTTTCAAAGTTTATAAGATCAATATTTAAAAATTGTCCCTATTTTTGCGCCTTTGCATCCATTTTATTTATGGCTTTGTCCAGATTTCTTGCTCTAAGAGGTTGAGAGGTATAAGCATCTCCCAGTCATATACATAGTTTTGTGACACTAACTCTATTTAACCTCATGGTAACCATATATATAATTATATATGAACTTGCTTTATACCCTACCTCTTAACTATGAGATTAATATTTGCTGCCCTACCTAGTTCCTTCCTCACTTCCATTTTTTGAATTTCCGAGTACTAATCACATGATCTTTTATCTATTCAGCAAACCCACTAATATACCTTTCAGATGCTCAATGTTCAATATCTAATAACGTATAAGTATCCTTTATACTGTAATAATTTTACTTTATTTCATATTAATGTAATAATTAACAAATCTATGTATATTTGTTAATGTATATAACTTAATGTCTGTTCATGTATATTACTGAATGTCTAGTTAAAAATGTTTGTAATACATTGAAGGTTTTCTTCCTGGGCCCCCCCTGAAAAGAGTTTTTTTGATGAAACTTGGACAAACTCAGGAAACAAAAGCAAAATAAAATAAAAATAAAATAGCATAGTGTGTCATAACACAGCTACCATGAGATACACCACATCAATGCAAATGAAACATAAAGCGTATATAACAGGATTATAAGCATTTTGTGATGCAAGGCCAGCTTAATAGGCATTTCTGTTTATTAATTTATGTTTTGATTACTGGGATGTCCAACTGTGTTTTGATAGTTGTCAATCTAAGCCTGTGGAGAAATGCTCCAGTAACAGCAATACAAAAAGATCAACAAATCAATATTGACTTTTTACAGAAAAGAACCAAAAATAAGATAATCAAACATGGCTTAAAAATGATTAAACTAGATCTTTCTAAGCAAAGCAAACAATTCTGAAATGTATAAGTTTTGCAAGCACTGAATTATAGTACTGGTGCTTTTCATGTGTTACAAACTTACTAGAACACTGAACACTGGCTGTGGTAACAGCCAATGCAGCACTGAAGGTTGGACTGCAATGGTCCATGTCCTTTATTGCCAGCATTATGGGCATTAGGATAAGAGAGAAATTTGTCATTTTCTTGTGGTCATGTCTTTGGTCACATTAATCCTATAGCTGACAGTCTTTCCTAGTTTCAGCTCACCAGGTTTTGCCTTTTGGCCAGGCACGCGGATTCAAAATGTACCCCAGTTCCAGTGGGGGGTTGGCTAATTGGAGATGACTAGCACTGTCAGTTTTGACAAATCCTTGGGCTAGCAATACTAGCAAAGCTTATTTGTCTTCCCTTCAGGTTTTCAAGGCATTTTACAGATCTTTGATCCCTGTCCCTAAGCCTTGTGGAGTACAGTTGCTGCTGCATTTTTCAGTGGCCATGTCCATTGCAGGAGATTCACTTAAAACCCTCAGAGTACACCCTGCAGCTATGAGATGGTTGGAGCATTTTTGGGCCTTCCAGTGGTGTTAGGACATTGGGTTATGGGGAGGATAGTTAAGGGCCTAGATAACATGTAGGGACCTTCCCATGATCCCAGAAAAACTATTGGGAGACAACTGCTTCCCCTTGTTATTCAAGGTCTTTAAAGGACCATTGGTGAATTTCACTTTTATAAATATTATTATACATAGCTGCTTTGTTCCTCTTTGTATGAGGGTGTTTTTCAGGCCAATTAACTTCTCCTTTACCATTGTTGGGAGGATCTTGTCATCCACAGTGAGTTTTTCATGATTTGTTTGAAAAAATCTAAGACTGATCAAGTTGGTAAAGGTCAGCATGTTTTCCTGGACAAGACCAGTGGGCTAGCTACTTGCCCCATGCACTGGATTAGTTTGTTATTTAATATTACCCCTTTAGAGAAAAGATTGGGCTTGTTTTTTTGTGTGGGCATCCAGCAGGCCTTTTAACCTATCAGAGATTAACACATTTCTCAGGCAGGCCTTGGCAGGGAAAGGAATTTACCCACAAGCCTTGCCCAGCATTGTGATAATTCACCTCGGGGGAAATGATCTGGGTCAAGCCCCTATGAAGATATTGTTGGCCAGAATCTTATCTGATATGGAACATTTGCAGCAGCTATATCTGAAAGTAGCTTTCTTTTGGTCCACCATCATTCCTAGACTGTACTAGAAGGGTACTCAAAGGCCTAGTGCCATTGAGAGAATGAGGCATTTAATTAATCACAGAGTCAAGTGGGCTGTTAACCAAATTGGTTTTCAGGTGATTGAGCACAGTGATATTGAGAGATTGGAGCCCAATTTTTATGATTTGGACAATATCCATCTAAATAACGTTGGTTTTTATTTGTTTAAGGCTCAGTGGTGCAGCTGTTAACATTGTCACCTCACAGCAAGAGGCTCTCCGGTTTGATTCTTGGCTGGGGTGCCTTCTGTGTGGAGTCTGCATGTCCTCTCTGTGTTCATGTGGGTTTCCTCCCACATTCCAAAGACATGCATCTGGAGTGTTTCCCCCAGGCCTTTGCTGAAAATTGGCTCTGTCCTAGTCGGACTTTCTCAGTCAACAAATGTTTAATAACTACATTTTTAATATGGTTGTTGCTATTCAAAGTTTTTCAAAGTCGAACTTGATTTCTTTCATATCCCAGAATTTATTTGTGAGGCCTTTGATTTGGCGGGAGAACAGCATAACATGGTGGCTCAGTGAAGCCTTACAGCTTCACCCCCCTTTTGTTCCCCCCTGTTCTTGTTCAGCAGCCTCGGCTCTCCTGAAGTTGCACCCAGATTTGACCGGTGGCCACGTCAAGGGGTATGTGGCTGGTAAGCATGAGTTAAATGGGTTTGCCACTAGGTCTGAGGTAGTAGGAAAATGCACCCAGTTTTCTTTGAGGTAGCAGCCTGAACAGGTGGATGTATGCCAACCATCTTAAAGTGACGGTTCGATGATATTTGTTGATACGTTGCATATGAATTACTTATGGCATCACTAGTGGTTGTCCTTGTTTGTTATATAATAAAAGGTTGCAAAGTCAATCTGGTGTGTTTTATGACTTGGCTCAGTGGACAAACAATAGTTTAATATATGCATTCTAAGATTTACAGAGGTGGAAGTTACTAAAGCTAAAGCACAAATGCAACTTAGTGAAGTGTACAGATGGCAGTTATGTATAAAAATTGTTTTGGCATTTCAGTAAGAAGCTGAGAATATTATGTTAAGAAAGTATTTGCATAGTATTGTACAGTGAAAAAGTTTTAAGCTTGTGATAGGCATGTACAGGACCAGGATTGGTTAAGATGTTGTTTAAGAAGTGGTTTAAAACAACCTGAGTTTGTCGAGAGTTTTATTTGCATGGGGAGACTATTCCAGAGTTTATAATATAAAAGAAGTGTTATCTAAAGACTCAAATGTTGGTACAAATGAGCAAGCCAAGAGGGACATTCCAGCATTGGAAAGGCAAATGGCTGGTAAAGAAAGAAAACGGATGAGTATGGAAGCAGTTTTACTGAGAACTGGCACAAACAACACTTCTTAGAACTGACAACAGGGTCAAATTCATCATTGGAGTTAAGATTGTTGAACAAGAAGGGCAAACCAGGAACCAGTTAAAAGATTTGGGATTCTGTTCTAGAACCGTTGGGTTTCTGGATGCAAGACATTAGGGCATTAAAATATATACATGGCAAGAAATGTTGTGAAATAGTATGTGAGACTTACATGTTGGATGAAAAGATAGCTGCAGTTTTTTAACATCTTTATTAAATGATCACTTAAGACATAGGCAAACTAATCCAAAAGAAAACAAACTATATTAACACATTTCCAGTTATATACATTGTATATCACATATATTCTTTTTTATAACTATCATCAATGCAACATTATATAAATTGCTCAATTCCAGCCTTCCTTTAAACCTCACTCTTCCTCCTCACGAACATTATTATGCATGCATTATTTCTACAGTTTCCATTCATTTTGATGTAATTTGCTCTTTCCATTTTAAAAAGATCCCACTTGCAGTTCTTTTATTTATGTTACACTGTTCAATACCTCAGCTACAGCTGGCTTAGACATAGAGTTCCATTTTCTAGTAATTGTTTTTTTTTTTTTTTTTTGGCAGCCACCAGAAATTAAACTTAACAAGGCATTACAAAGTCTAGGCAATTCAGATGATCCTGTTTCTCAGCTCAAAAGAATAATTTCTTTAGTTATAACCATTTGCTCATCCAGTATTTCTAACAGAGTACTCATAGGCTTATAGATGCTTACTAGGCTAACAACCACAAGGACTTCTTTAAGCCTAGCCATGCATCCCAAATCTCTGACAAGTTACCTTTGATAAGTGTAAGGAGGGGCTTCAGAGATGAAACATTTACAAGCAGGGGCCTGGGAGATGAACCATTTAAAGACTGTCTTTGTCCATTAGAGACATAGGTGCCAAACCAGGGATGAATGTTCTGTTCCCCATCCAATTCTCCTACTCTGTAGGGAATTGTTCAAGTCTGCTAACTCATTATTCTCCCAGAACAAATGTTCCCATTTACTTCTTTCTTCCCCATCATACCTTCAACATTTGTTATCTGCCTGAGAAAAAAATTCTTTGGCATCTGCTTAAGGTATAAAAACACCTATGCAAACACTTATAAGTAAACATTCTAAACCACCTAGACTTAGTTGCATACTTGGGAGCCAAACATATATCCCCACATTGGCCATACATATATCCCCACATTGGCCATACATATATCCCCACATTGGCCATACATATATCCCCACATTGCTCTCTTGGAAATTTCTTCTCCAGTCTGTCTTCCTAATCTTTTCTACAGCACAACCTTGCCCTTTTCTCCACTGTAGTGTGATCTTGGAGTTGGTATATATAGTTATGGGGGCTGTGGGTTCGATTTGCATAGCTGTCGGTCCATTGTGCTGTAGGGCAAGTATTTACTTGCCCACTGTAAATTCAGCAAATCTCTGAAATGATTTTCATTGAATGGGTGTCGATAATTTGGTGTTCGCTGCAATTAATATAGATCCTTCTAATCTGCTAAATTCTTAAAGTTCTCATACATTATCTTTATATGCCCTACTAATTATCAGTTTTAAACAGCAGCTTCTGTTCTAGATTCAACTAAAAACTCTACCAGAGCAGGTCTTTCACTTAGGGTTCTACTGTCCATTTTTTTCACTTATAATCTGATATCAGTCCTTGATAGGGAATGCAGTTCAAATGTCTTCATGGCTTCACCCCACTCTATTTCCTTTCCCTCTCTAGTTATGTGCTCCCAATACCTTGGTTCTTTTGTCAGTTTTCTCCAGTAAATCCAAAGCTTCCTCTTGCCTATTCTCTGTACCTCACGTGCAGTCATCCCTATAGGCAAAATCTCCTTTCTCCATTCACTTAAAATACTTTCTGCTACTTTATGAATAAAATATTCTGTATGGCTGCTGTCATTCTCCTTAAGGATATGTATCCAAAATCCCACTCTCGTCTTAGTTCTTTAGTGTCCCCCCTGCTTCATTATCATCACATTTACTATGAATTATAACTTTCTGCTTGTGTTACATATAGAAGTCTTAATTGTGTAGCTATAAAATATCCCTTCATATCACGGAATCCTAAATTACTTTGTTCTATTTGAAGGATGAACCTATTCCTCTTAACCCTTCCCCTCCCAGATAAATCCCTTCAACTCTTTTTTAGTTATTGCTCACAACTTCTCTGGTTGATAAAAATATGCATGATCTGTACATAAAACTAAAGGGACTAAAAACATTTTCACTGCTTGTATCTTGCTATCCACATCCATAAACCAGAGCTTCCAGCTTCGGTTCTTGTGTCATCTTTTGATTAGTCTTTTTTAATCCATACTCCTAAATTCACTCCTGTGCTTTACAGCACATTGGGCAACACGTACCCATAAGCACACTTTGTTTCCACAGCAGGTACAGGTTTTACAGGGTCAGGTTGCCAGCCCAAGGCCCAATCCTCCTCAGGGGGTACACCACGCACTCGCATTCACACCTAAGGCCGATTTAGAGTATCCAGTCCACCTACTGTATGTCTTGGGAATGTGGGAGGAAACCCACAGAAATGCAGGGAGGACATGCAGACACAGAAGTCACCCCAGCCAACAACTGAACTGGAGAACCTCTTGCTGGGAGGCAACAGCGCTAACCGCTACACCACTGAGCTGTCCAATACTCCTAAATACTTCATCTTTTGTTTCCCCATAAATATGGGTATTGCTGAACCAATCCATGTCTGTCCAGAAAAGGACATTTCAGTGTTGTGGAACATTTTAAGACACTCTCAAGTAATTTTGAAATGCAAAATTAATAAAGATAAAACAAAAGCTATAACCATTAATGATGTACCCACACATTTATTTACAGTTTTCTGTAACTAGTAGGGCTAACATTTTCTGCATTTCTACAGCATTTACAAGTTGAGAGCTTGTTTGTCTACAGAAGAGAGCTAAGACTAGCCTTTGCAGATGACCCATTATTAAAATGAGGTGGTGAAGATAGTGGACAGTATAGTAGATGGTAAGAGTGATAGCGAGATGAGAGGAGAAGAGAGGAAAAGGAAGACAAACAGAAGATGAGCAGAAGACGAAGAGAAAGGATGATGTTTTGGCTTGGTGTGATATGAGTGTTCAAAATAAAGGAAGAGGTAGGAAAAATGTAATAACTGAACAAGAGAATATGCATGAAATGAATAAAGAAATGTAAAATAAACCAGAAAATAGATGTCCAATACTAGAAATCTGAAGAAGATACTGCAAATGAATGTGAAAATGCCGGAGAGACACTGTAAATAATAGCAATGACTATGGTGAACACAGAAACAGTTATTCAGTACTTGATGTGGAAGATAGACTAGTGAAGGAAGTGGTACAGTGAACACAGAAACAGTTATTCAGTACTTGATGTGGAAGATGGATTGGTGAAGGAAGTGATGATAACTTTATAAACAAGAAAATGCATCTGGTGGCAACAGAGTAGAAGCACGTAAAGAAAATTAAATGCGGGGAATGTGAAACAACATGCAAATAATAACATAAAAATGAAAATGTTAATATTGATATCCTTGCATCAAATATGCATTGTACAAAGGGGGATCTGAGAAGAATGATGGTGTTAAACTCATGCAAAAGACTACAAGAAGATCTAAAATGCCTTTGGTGATGCAATATATTTGAATGGGATACAGACAGAACAGTTTCAAAAGCCATGGGAAAATGTAATACAACAGGCATTTTATGTGGCATTTCTACAGGCATAGTGCTTTTTTCTTACAAATAAAGATGTTGATATATTAGATGCAGTTGTTGGAAGATAAGAAGGTTATTATATTAGATATAAGAAAACAAGGAAAGCCTGTGTGGTTCATGGTAGATTATGCTCTACAAATGTAACAGTGTAGAGTTGTTTGAATGTTTAAAACATTTGTGGTGGTGAAGACAGATATAGCTCTTACAGGACATTGTATCTGTGATTTAAAAGAGGGAATAAAAGAAATTGTTACAAGGAATGAATGTTATCAAAGAAATTATGATATGTAGGTGTTGTTGTGAAAAAGGTAGAACGTTTACCAGTATGACAGGAAATTTGAAATCAGCGACTGATTATTTTCTACAGGTGATTAAAGAAGTCGAAAATGAAAAGTATCAGGTTTCCCTGATCATTTTGCTATATGGTGAGAAATGGATTTAAAAGTTTAACAGATCAGTATGATATAAATACAAAAATAAAAATGTTGACATTACCTTTATAGGAAGACCTATTAGCATGCATCCGTTTATAGTCATCGTGAGAATGGTGGATATATTTAAAAGACAAGTATATAAAACATTATTTTAATTATGGATAAAAGTTGGTATAACTTTAAAAGGGAAAATTATGAATCAATGGTGTGTGGCTTTGAAAACTTCCTAGGACAAAATAAGAAAGACTGTTTAATGAATGAAAGAGAAAATTATACGTTAAATAAAGAAAGGATAAACAGTTATTAAGGATGCAGCATTATTATGATGAAAGAGGATGCAGGGCATTTTTTTGGGGGGGGGAGCATGCAGTAAGAGGTTATAAATAAAATAGTTGGCCTACACTATATATGACTGAAAGCAGATTATGAAAGAAGTGCTAGAATTTGTAAAACAAATGTGCTTGAATGAAGATAAAAAAATAATGGAAGTGAAAACAGTAATTGAAGTAAAGCAAACAGCTGGAAAAGAAATCTGTAAAGGAAAACTAGAGGAAGCACTTAAAAATGTAAAGGTAGATATTTTGCAAAGTGACAATAGAATCGGGTATGGCTTTTATAAAAAGATGGGAGAGAAAGCATCAAGTTATTTTCTAGAGTGCTTAACATATTGTTACAGAGAGGAACATAGACAGAAGAAGCAGGCAGCAAAATAGCTGGATTTATATAGAAGAAAAATGAAAAAAGAAAATTTAAAAATTAGAGGCCAACTAGCTTTTGTAATTGTAACTATAAACTATTAGTGCAAAACTACAAATCAGGTTTAATATAATAATTAAAAGAGTAACAGAAACAAGAGATTTTATGATTCAGGGAAAGTAAGTACAAGTAATGCTAAATTTAATTAAATAAGTGATGGACAGTATAAATATATAGGTTCATAGGTGGTTACTAGGCAAGCAGCCCTAGAGCCTTTACAAACCTAGCCATGTTAATCCCAAGTATCCCCATTTGTTCTTTTTGGGTAGTTTGCACAATTAATTTATGAACAGAGTAGGTCTGTCATCAACACTGGCAAATGTGTGGTCTCCCATGCAATTATTTAGGTTGTGTTTGAGTAGAGTCAGTGAAGAGCTCTGTTTTATGTGAACAGGAAATCTGTTCCAGAGAAGTGGCAGTCTCTGTGAGACATATCTGTCTCTTCCAGCATGTTCTCTTAATGTCTAGGTTAAGATCCCTAGAGTGAGTGACTCTTGTCCCATTTGACTAGTGGATGTGCAGCATTTCTGTTAGGGCAGGGTCATAGATTGACCTGTAGGCCATGCACCTCTCAACAGCCTATAAGATACAGAGTAAAGTGACAAGGCTTTCAGCTTGTCCACATAGGTCATCACTTGGAGTCCCTGTATTTTCTTAGTTAGAAACCTCTGAGGTCTCTCAAGCTGTTGCAGGTATCTGATGAGGTACATGCAAAAGGGTGCATTACTTTCTATTAGTGGCCTGATGAGGGTCAAGTACAGTGCAGTTATATCATCCCATGACCTGGATGCTATGGCCTTGCTTATGAGGTGCGCTACACAGAACACTCTCCTTACCTCTTTGGAAATGTGGTGGTCAAAGTTCAGATTTCTGTTAACCTGTGTTCCCAAGTCTCACACCACTGGGTTGGAACTCAGGAGGGTGCTGTCAATATTAATTGGTGGGGAATTCCATTTTGCCAAAGGGAATAATAATGCATTTTTTGCATTTAGTTTTAGACCATAGCTTCGGCACCAATAATTCATTTGTGTTAGCCCTTCTGGTAATATGTTAACATCATTAGGAGACTCAATAATTAATCCCACTTTACAATCATCAGCGAACTTAGTGAGCCAGAGTCTGTCTACTTTGGCCCGGACTTCAGAGTAATAGATGTCAAACAGTAAGGGGCCCAGCATAGACCCCTGTGGTACTCCACTGGTGATGGATCTAACTGGGTTGATGTGGAATCACCAATTTTGACAGAGTGTGTTCTGTCGGTGAGCCAATTGGCTACCCATCTAGTAATGTAAGGGTTAATCCCCAGCTGCGAGAGTTACTCAATGATGCCAGAGTCGGGGAGTGTGTCAAAAGTCTTGGCAAGGTCGGGATAGGCAGTGTGCACTCTCTTACTTTCATCTATGGCTTTGGTAACATTCTCATAGAAGTCGACCAGGTTTAATAAGCATGATCTACCCATAATGAAGCCAAACTGAGTTGGGTCCAGCATTTGGAGGTCACCTATGTTCTTGTTGATACGATTCTTAATAATTATTTACACAGCCTTGCAGATGAGGCTCCTTAGTTTTATAGGTCTGTAGTTCCCAAGGTCAGTTGATTGCCCACCTTTATGCAGGGGGATTCCTGTTGCTATTCCCCATTCTACAGGAGCATAGCCAGTTCTCAAGCTAAGATTAAAAAGAATGCCAAGTGGGTCCACTAGGTCTTGTTTTAGATTGTTTAGCAAACAACCCAGGATATTATCTGGTCTCACTGAGGCTGTGTCTTTGGCTTTGGTGAGTACACAGATGACCTATTCTCTAGAGATACCAGGCAGAGGACTGGTGCCAGGTATGCTTTGGGTTATGGTAGGTGGGGTGAAGTTTGCACTGAATCGGTCAGCTAGCAGGTTGGCAATATCTTCCAGTAGTATGAGTGATTCCATCTACAGCCAGTTTAGCACATAGCTGGGCATTCCCTTTTTTTCCCTTCTGACATAGTTAAAGCATGCCTTATTGTTATCCATGGCTAGGGATGTGGATTTTAGTTTTGTAATTTGCTTTAGAAGACTTTACAAGATTTCTGATTTTCTTCTTTAGCCTTAGGAGGGATTCTTGCTCTGCAGAGTGATATCCCTCTTACTTTTGGACAGATGTTTCTTACTCTTGTTATACAATCTGTTTATATTTGAAGTCTACCACGGTGGCTTGTTTTTACAAAAGACCTGGTTTTGATCCTAACAGGTACAGCAGAGTTTGTGCAGTCATTTAAGTGTTTGTACAGGCCACTTGTGTACACTTTTGCACAGAGATCATTGATGTCTGTGATTGCGAGTGTTATGAAGCTTTTTATACTACCACTTAGTATGCTGTAGTTTACTTTGGTAAAGTTTTTTATACTTTTTGTTCCTGTGAGGGTATCAGTTCCAGTAGTTAGTTCAAATGAGACTGATTTGTGGTCTGACCTAACCAGGAAGGGCATAACACATGGGAAAGTACAGTGACCCCCCCCCCCCATGTTGGTGAGTACTATATCCAGAACATTAGAGCCCCTAGTAGGATGCAGAGTATATGTTCCAGAGCATTTGTGTTAACAAAAAATAGGAACCTCTGGGTGAGCATGTTTTTGCTCGTGTCTGTTCCTCAGTCTACGGAAGGATAGTTGAAATCTCCCACGACTAAAGTGTTGGGCTGTATGGTGAGGGATTCCAGTAAATGGAGGAAGGTGATGTGCTTATCCTGGTTCATGGTGGGAGATCTATAGCTAGCAATGATATGGGATGGTACTTTCCTAATAGTTAATTGGACATGGAGTAGTTCGAGAGTCATGCTGTTTGACCATTCTCAAAGTGTATTTGGTTTTAATGAAGATGTATACACCTCCACCTTTGGTTCCCTCACACTCACTTTGAGTTTTGAATGTGTGGGAGGCATTATAGCCTTGCACAAGTGGGGTGATCTCAGCAAAAGAACAGAAGCTAGCTGTGTTTACACTAATGCTCTCCTTGGGCCGGATTCACGAAGGCTTGCACGGAGTCTAAGAGTAGTGTAAGACTCCATGCAGCCTTCACGATCCAGGAACAGCCCAAAGTCCGTGTAAGAGACAAGCTAAAACGGCTCTTACATGGAGTGGGCGTGGATAAGCTAATCACCTCACTTGCAGCCGAATAGCATGCAAATGAGGATGATTAGCGATCCAGGAAGCCCAGAACAGCCCGTGTAAGAGCCGTTTTAGCTGCAGAAATGTACTCAGTTGACAACTGAGTACGTTTCTGCAAAAACTGCAATGGAGCCATGTCAGCTTCAAATAAAGGGTGCATGTGTGTCAGGCAGCATGCCAATGGCCAAATATGTGGCCATTGGCAAGGTAACCTGATGCAAATATATTAAAAATATAATTTTTTTCGGCGATTGCCGATGTTTAAACCCAGCGCCCCACAAATGGGCTGCGCTGTATAGAACATAAAAACGAAGGTTTTAAACCCACAAATGTGGGTTTTATGCAATACATGGAATGTCAATGCAGGGACCAGCAGACCAAAACCAACATGGCCACCGTGTAGTGGTTGCTAAGGGGGGAAGCTGAGTCTAAGACATGTAACTAAGCATTAGTAGGCAATCTGATGCAAATGAGTGTAAGGATACTGAATTCCACTGTCACATAGCAAATGAGCACAGTCTGAGTAATGTAAGAGTTACAGAAGGGAGACGAACAGAGTAGGAGATAGGTGACATCACAGGGGGGAATGGTAGAAAGAAATGCAGTTCATTGGAGGTTAGAGTTACATGACAGATGTCAGACAGATATCATGGAAAGAGGTGTGCCACTAACTAAGCAAGAGAAAGTCAAGAAATGGAAGGTGTACACTGTTGCCTACACCAACGTTTCTTGCTGGATGTGTATAAGACGCAGCGCGCCACGGCAAGCGAGTAAGGCAGTGTGCGCGCGTGTAAGGCAGTGTGTGTGCGTGTAAGGCAGAGTGAGCATGTGGGAGCATGTTGGGAGATGTTTAACACCGTTTGCGCAGGCGTGCACACGTTTTAATCCGAATAAGCAGATTCTGAACTGTGTAAGTATGTGTGTGCGCGTGTAAGCCACTGTGAGCGTGTTTCTGCTGGTTTACACACGACTCCACCCTGAGGAAACAGAAAGGAAAAAGGAAGCAACAGATTTAGTAGGAAGTTAGCAGGGAATACTGCTGGAGCTAGCAGGTGAAAACAATTAGATGCAGGCAATTACACAGGCAGAATAGTAGCCCAGCCCAGCACTTAAAACTCTGCAAACAGCAGTGCAGGATGTTTCTCTCAAGAGACACTGCAAGACAGGAGTTAAGTTATCAGAAGTGAAAACTGAAAAAGCTGAACTCAGAGCAGAAATGTTAGGGGCTGCCATAGCTGTCATAATGAGACATAGGCGACTTGCTGAGGGTGGTGACAATGCAGATGGTACCAGACAACCCACAGTGAGGAGACGGAGAAGAGTGTACAGGCCCAGGGTCACCTACCACGGGTTACATGAGCTGGAGATAGTAGAGCACTATAAAGTGGACAGAGACCTCCTGCAACAAATAGTGGAGCTGTGCAGGCCACGCCTCACACACAGAACCAACAGAGGGGAACCCATCCCAGTGGAAACCAAGGTATGTGTTGGCCTAAGAATACTAGCAACAGGTACCTTCCAGAGACCAACTGGTGATATGATGGGGATATCACAGGCATCAGCCTCCAGGGTACTGCACCAGTTCCTGGATGCCATGTCAGCACATGTTGGTGATCATGTATATTTCCCCAATGCCCGTGAGGTATTGGCCAGCAATATGCATCTCTTCCAGCAAATAGCGGAATACCCTGAGGTAGTGGGTGCAATAGACTGCACGCACATACGCATCAAAGCACCAGCCGGTGAGCGGGGTAGGGCATACATCAACCGCAAGGGCTTCCCCTCCATCAACTGCCAGGTCGTGTGTGATGCCCAGGGCATAATAATGAATGTGTGTGCTGGCTGTCCTGGGAGCTACCATGATTCCCACATCTGGCATTTGACGCAGCTGTACCAGACATTTGCCAATGGGGACATCCCGTATGGACACCTAGTGGGGGATGCAGGTTATGCACTGGAGCCGTGGCTGATGACATCCATCAGAAACGCACACACACCTGAACAGGAACGCCATAATGAGGCATCACGCACAAACACGTAATGTAATAGAGCGTGTGTTTGGGCTGCTCAAGTCACGGTTCCGGTGTCTGGACACATCTGGTGGAGCCTTGCAGTATACACCAACTACATGTACCCAAATTGTCATGGTATGTGCTATGCTACATAATATGATCTTGCAAAAACAGCTGCAGCAGGACCAGCATAGGGCCGGGCCAAACAGCCCCCCACCATTGCCAAGGCCATCACAGGCAGAGCGTGACTCAGAGGAGGAACAACCTGAGCCTGCCCCAGTAGGCAGAAGGAGGCGTGCCCAGTATGCCCTGGCCTTGGCAAAGAGGCAATGCATAGCACATACACTGGCTCAGTAGGAACCCTGGGAATGATACCCTTCTCTGACTCACTCATATAGTAACAGGGATGCCTAACATGACACAACCTGCTCTCAAACATGTACAGGGAATTGTAATATGCGCATCCGACAGAGGCAGCCCTGCAGCACCACCTGAGGCATGAATGCTATGTGTTAGGTAATGTAACACCATGTACTATATGCACACCTGAGGACCCTGACTAACATCCTACCCTCACCAAGCATCATGCCACAACATGACAATGAGATGATCAAGTGCAATAATTGACTGAAGTATCGCAGTTAGTCAAAGGGGATCCAATGTGTGCCAGTCTGGGATGACATGCTGAGCATGACATGATGCACCACCTGCTAGGACTGGCGTGCACCTATCAGTGCAGGCCGTATGGATACTGGCAAAGGCTGTTGTCACCCACAGTGTGCCCTGAATAGGTAAGGCTCAAAACACAAACCTATCTCCATAGGTATCAGAAGGGATAAGAATAAGATAAGGGATAAGTCAAAACAGCAAGATGCATGCAGTCTAAACTCACCCAGTATGGAGAATGTTGATATCTGCGCTGTAACAGAAAACTGAGCCAAGGCTCACAACAGCACCCTAACACTACCAGGTTACACCTCATACTGTGCTGTACAGCCTCAAAACTTGGAACAAGCTACAAAAGGAGGGTGACTAGCAAGAATTGTCAAGGATAATCACACCCCCATGTTGGTACCACAACAAAAAGCAGCATGGACTAGCCATGGTCAAGTAACAGTGACTAAAACTGCCCCCAGTTTATAGCCTGCTACAGACTACTGTCCCAACACCAGGAACTGCACCTGGCCTATGCTGGAATACATGAATATATCAAGTCCTCCAAACCACATTATATTGGGTGACTGAAAATACCCAGACATAGACTGGGAGCATTATACTAGCTCCAACAGTGTAAGACAAAAGTTCATAGAATCCATAAACCAAAAGGCCCAGGAACAACGTACCACTCCCACAAGAGGGGTAAGCATACTGGATGTGATAATCAGCAACATGGGTACTGGATGGCAAGATGAGAAGTGTATTGCTCACTGGTAAAACCAGACCATAGAGTAATCACACTGGATATACAAATCCTGACCACAGTCCCTGGCCAGAAAACCACAGTGGAAAACATGTGTTAAGCAATATTTGCACTCCTCCAAACTGATGTGGAATCCATTAAAGGTCCTGTGCAGGTGCAAAATATGGGCCACACCTCAGAACCTGTAATACAGCCATTCCATGAACACTGCCATGAATGCTTGGATTATGCAATCCTAAATTAAAACAAGACACAATGCCATACACGCAGGAATCTGGCGTGGTGGACACCAGCCATAACCAAACCATGCAAGAGAATGAGGAAGCTACTACATGATAGAGCAAACATAAACAATGAAGTAATCACTGATCAGTAGTATGGCAATAAAATCTGTCCACACATACAATCCACTAAGGCCAGCCACAACAAGTTGAATCTGTGTTACACCTGCCCCAAGTACACAGACAACCCCCAACTCCACCCAAGAAATGCAAATATATGTGAGAGATGCAACCATCTATCCAAACTGGAGGCTGAGCTCCCTCAACTCAGTACTCCCAAAACTAGTCAGGAGGAGAAGGTAACCACACACACCACAAACACAGTCCCACATAGGAACTAACTATATAACCACCAACCACAAACAATTCCGGAGATTTGGTGGTTCGAATGCAGGACCACAACCAAACCAACCAAACAGATCCACAAGATGGTATAATGTTGATTCTCACAGGAACCACGTAAGTCCAATACACAAATAGCTCCACAGAAAGTAGAAAGATGAGAAACGAGAATGTCCCTTTATTCTCCACAATATAACAAAAGGTTTCGTCTCAGTATTCAAGACTTCTTCAGTCTGAAGAAGTCTTGGATACTGAGATAAAACCTAGGTTAACATTCGTGTTGAACTTGTGTCTATGTGATATATACATTGTATCGTGTTTTGTTATATCATAGCAAGTAGAAATATGATGCAGTCATAGTCCATGCTGGTGTGAATGACCTGAGATGTACCTCCCTAGGCTACATGAAAAGAGACATAGATGAGCTCTCTGATTATGTAGTCCAGGCCGGTATGACACTTACCGGTTGCAGCATCCTACCCTTACCAAGAATAATGCCACAGTACAAAAACGGAATGATCAGTCATAGCAAGTGGCACACTTACTGGTGTCATTCCAAGGTGATCCAATGTCTGTCTGCTTGGGATGTCATGCTTGACAAGCCACACTGCTGTTCTTGGGATGGCCTGCACCTGTTACCCCTGGGCGTCTGAATATTGGATAAGGCCTTTGCCACCTCCATAGAGCCTTTTGTAGGCAAGGCTGAAAAGACTGAACCACCACCCTAGAAAACATAAGTGGGAAGAAACATAAGGGAAATGCTAACCAATGCCAGATGTGTAAACCCCAATATGCATGCTCCCAAGGCCATCCCCAGTATGGAGAACATTGATGTCTGTGCAGTGACAGAAGCCTGCTGCAAGCCTCCTGACAGCACACCAGCACTACCAGGTTATACCACGTATCATGTGTCATGGCCCCAAAACCTGGAACAAAACATAAAAGGAGGGTGAGTATCCATAGTCAGCACAGACACCCATACATCCAGGTAACTGACAATGCACAAGGCATTGGAGTCCACCCATGTGCAACTAACTGTAGGCAATACTGCTGTACAGTCTGTAGCATGCTACAGACCACACTCTCACACACAGGAACCCCACCCAGCCGTCCTGAAGACACTGGACAGTATGAATGTCCCACCAAATACCAAACAAGGTACCACAAATTACCACATAGGTGGTAAACCATTATGTATGGAAGGAGTAACCAGGGACCTAGGGACACAAGTGGACAGTAACCTGTTATGTGACACCCACATTGCCAATGTGGCTAGGAAGACTGTCTACATTTGACACCGTATCAGGAAAGGATTCACATCTACATCAACAGAGGTCATTGTGCCCCTATACTGTTCTCTAATCACACCCATAATCTAGTACAATGCCTCATATGGGATGTACCTTACCTGACACCTGCAGCAGTTAGAAAGACCTCAAAGGTACCTTACCAAGAGGATAAAGGGTCTAAAATATATGTCATATGCTGCCTGGCTGTAGACACCCCAGCTGAATGCAGTCACATACTGCCTACACAGAGGCATTGCATGCCTGTTGTAGAAGGCCATGCCCAACACAGGAGTAATGGACATGCTCCACCCTAGAAAACTCAAATCCATCGGAGCTGTGAGAGTGAGAGATGTCAACCTCAACAAATAATGAAATAGGATGTGCTGGTGGGACAGATACATAATCCAGAGGCTCCCCACACCCTGGACCAGAATCCCACTCCATGTTAGGCAGAGCCCCTCACTGACACTCTTCGACAAGAATCTTGCCAAGTGGATGGATGATTGTAGAGTTACACTGGGGGTCTTCACTGTGTCATGTCCAGACAGAGGCACAGCAAAGCAAATCATAAATGGCCATAATATTCACATAGCAAGGGGTGGCAAAAGCCACACACACTCTGGCTAGGCTAACAAATGCCCTAGGGTGGATAGCCTAGTATGAACCTATGAACCTATGAAGATACAAATTGTACAGGACACTAAGGATAATCCCAAGGCTTTCACAACTGATGGTAGGAACCATGTTGGGAATTCACAGATATGCCCTGAATCACACAAATATCACAAACACACACACATATTGCCAACATACATCCTGACAGGTGCAGTGCAAACCCCCCCCCCCCCGAATACGGAATATCTATCCCAGCAGACTGCTGGCCCCCTGACATTGCAGATGCTGAGGTAACAGACAACATCTACAAAGCAAAACACACAGCTGCAATGGTATGAGATGGTGTCCTGGGCTTAGTGCAACATGGACTCCAAGATGAATGGAATGCCAAACCACACTATTGCTCAATGTCAGCCTTACCACAGAATATGTACCCAAAGAGCAGTGTACAACAACAGTGGTCCTTCTCAACAAAGGTGTTGCCTGAATGGATACTGAAAACTACTACCCCAGAATCCTGAGAAGCTCGGTCTGCACAGCTATGGAAAGGATCAGCATGTACCACAGACATAAAGATATTGGGGACCTACTGACACCGGACCCTACCCAGTGTGGCTTTCTCAAGTGCAGATCCTGCCCATAAACATGTTTGACTCAATTGAAACAGTCATTAAGGTCATTGATGAGGGCAATGTGGTCCACACAGTGTAGCTGTACCTTGCAAAGGCTTCTATACAATACCCTACGTGTTCATTATAGATAAGCTCACCAGCTTAAATATAAACCCACATGTCAGTAGAGGGGTTGCAAACCAGACCAAGGACAGAACAGCCATGGTCAGACATGCTGCAGCCATGTCAGACTACAAACCAGATATAACTGGCATCCCACAAGGCTTTGTCCTGGGATCTCCCTCGTCTGGTATATATGTCCCATAGGTACAGGCAAACATGGAAGGACTGTGTCCGAACATGTTTTCAGAGGACTACAAACTGCTCACCACATATGATCCACCAGCTGACACAAGCATCCCACAAAAGGGCCACATAGAAACAGACAACTGGTGCCATAGCCATGTCAGCAAGCTAATTGCAGAAACATGTATAGTCAACCCCCGTGGATATACAGTAAGTGCCCACCAATTACCACATAGGTGTTAACCCATTATGTAGTCAACATGTAATGAGAGACCTGGGGACACAAGGTGATAGATATCCTGCATTGGACAAACATGTGCTGTAGTGTTTACAGAAACATACCATATACCCACCTAATCATGAAGGTTGTCAGATCTAGATAAGGGAGGTCATTGTGGCTCTGCAGTCATCCTTCATCAGTGGTACAATTGACTACAATAGCCCCTGTGGGATGTACCTCAGCAGACACCTCCATCAACCGTAAAGTCCCCAACAGTACCTCACCAGGAGTATCAAAGAGCTTGCACAGATGCCATGTGTTGCCTGTGTTGCTGGTATCAATAAACATGCTGCACCTTGTACAATCTGAATGGCAGTGAGCTATGCACATGAGAGACCTGAACCCCAGCACTGACTTACATAGGACAAGCTGTACTGCGTGATCCATAACACAGACGCCACCCCCACCCATGAGTGAACCCCCAGTACAGGCTACCCATAGAGTCACTTATCAATCTTCCTCAATAGGAATCTTGATGAGTGGATGGGAGATGGTAGCTTTATCCTGGATATCACTGTCATGTCACAGGTAGACAGAGGCACAGTATACTAACCATGACATATGTCATGGCAAACTCCACTTACAATGTGTGTTGAAGGACAAACACACTCTCCAACTAGCATTAGACATGGACTAGGGCACATCGCTAGTGTTTGCAAATGTACACCTATGTTGTGGAATACACTACCAATGTTGGACAAGCCTGGTTTAAGTAGTTCATATCTGAACAGAATGCAACATGGTCAGATGTACACAACTGGCCCCTAACCAGGCTGTTGTGCCCACTATCGAAATGTAAAGCAGTGATAGCACTAAAGCCCAGGATACTGTCCACCACAGTCAAAGTACTACCAGTACACTATACAGTACTACAGTGTTAGGTCAATGTGAAAGGATGTTGACAACTGTATGCAAAGTATCCCATGTAAACACTGCAGGCACAGTATAATCCTGTTGTGTTCACACACAAAGCAGTTGTACAGTAACTGCACAACATGACACACAACACACAACCATAAATGGGTGATATTTGTTGAAGTTCACACTCATCCACAAATGTGGTGGGCTGCAGAGTCCAACATATGGAATGCTCACACTGGGCATGCTCACACACTTTGATAAATGAGACATATGTCAGACAACATGCCATGGGAAGGCTGAACTGGGCATGCTCACACACTTAGGCCAAATCTCAGTTTAGCAGTTGGACACACATATCTGGTATTTTTATGTGTTATTCCAGGAACCAACCACATTACAGCAGTCTGCCCAGTGCACACAGTTAAATGACTACAGAGACATACGTGATATAGTGGATCCCTCCCATATGCAAACATCTTCCACAGATGCACAAGTTGTTCATACAAACAGGGAATGCTATGGCAATAAAGATGTGCAAACAGTCTATCAGCAACAAATAATGTGCATTTGACAATTAAACATATGGGTGTAGAGGTCAACACCAGGCTGTTTGCCCTAGGGAATGACAGCTTAGCCAGAGTGTGCTTGGTGTCTGCCTCCCCACAGGATGCACATTCCACTTTCTAAACACCGATGATGTCAGCACCCTATAAGTACAGCAGGAGAAAAGAAACTTCTCAGTAATGCAAATAGCATGTTCTGCTAATGTGTCTGTTTCAAGTGTCATAACATAGTTAGGTAGGGGTTTGAATCCTGCAAATGCTCAGTGTGGGTGAGTGGGGTTGGTGCGTGTGTAAGTCTGTGGGAGAGAAATGTCCCTTTCGGCAACTAGGAAAACACACTACAGGATGCATATTCCCTTTCTAAACACCGATGATGTCAGCACCCTATAAGTAAAGCAGGAGAAACAAGCTTCCCAGTAATGCGAATAGCGCGCTCCGCTAATGCGTCCATCTCAAGTGTCATAACATAGCTAGGTAGGGGTTTGAATCCTGTGAATGGCAAGTGTGTTTGTTTGTCTGAGGGGGGTTAGTGTGTGTGAGGGAAATTTCCCTTTTGGCAACTAGGAGAACAGACTACAGGATGCACATTCCTCTTTCTAAACACTGATGATGTCAGCACTCTATAAGTATAGCAGGAGAAGGGAAACCTCCCAGTAATGTGAATAGCGCGCTCTGCTAATGCCTCCGTCTCAAATGTCATAACATCGTTAGGTAGGGGTTTGAATCTTGCGAATGGCAAGTGTGTGTGTTTGTCTGAGGGGGGTTAGTGTGTGTGAGGGAAATGTCCCTTTTGGCAACTAGGAGAACAGACTACAGGATGCACATTCCCCTTTCTAAACACTGATGATGTCAGCACTCTATAAGTATAGCAGGAGAAGGAAAACCTCCCAGTAATGTGAATAGCTCGCTCTGCAAATGCATCTGTCTCAAGTGTCATAACATAGTTAGGTAGGGATTTGAATCTTGTGAATGGCAAGTGTGTGTGTTTGTTCGAGGGGAGTTAGTGTGAGGGAGATGTCCCTTTTGCAACTAGGAGAACAGACTACAGGATGCACATTCCCCTTTCTAAACACTGATGATGTCAGCACCCTATAAGTACAGCAAGAGAATAAAAACCTCCCTGTAATGTGAATAGCACACTCTGCTAATGTGTCTGTCTTGAGTGTCATAACATAGTCAGATAGGGGTTTGAATCCTGCAATTGGCAAGATTGTGTTTTTGGCTGAGGGGAGTTAGTGTGTGTGAGGACAATGTCCCTTTTGGCAACTAGGTGAACAGACTACAGGATGCACATTCCCCTTTCTAAACACTGATGATGTCAGCACTCTATAAGTATAGCAGGAGAAGGGAAACCTCCCAGTAATGCGAATAGCGCGCTCTGCTAATGCGTCCGTCTCAAGTGTCATAACATAGTTAGGTAGGGGTTTTGTCTGAGAGGGGTTAGTGTGTGTGAGGGAAATGTCCCTTTTGGCAACTAGGAGAACAGACTACAGGATGCACATTCTCCTTTCTAAACACTGATGATGTCAGCACTCTATAAGTATAGCAGGAGAAGAGCAACCTCCCAGTAATGCGAATAGCGCGCTCCGCTAATGCGTCCGTCTCAAGTGTCATAACATAGTTAAGTAGGGGTTTTAATCCTGCGAATGGCAAGTGTGTGTGTTTGTTTGAGGGGGGTTAGTGTGTGTGAGGGAGATGTCCCTTTTGGGAACTAGGAGAACAGACTACAGGATGCACATTCCCATTTCTAAACACTAATGATGTCAGCACCCTATAAGTACAGCAAGAGAAAAGAAACCTCCCAGTAATGTGAATAGCACACTCTGCTAATGTGTCCATCTCGAGTGTCATAACATAGTCAGATAGGGGTTTGAATCCTGCAATTGGCAAGTGTGTGTTTTTGGCTGAGGGGGGTTAGTGTGTGTGAGGACAATGTCCCTTTTGGAAACTAGGTGAACAGACTACGGGATGCACATTCCCCTTTCTAAACACTGTTCAGCTGAAGGCCATGGCTCTGGCACAAGTTGTCTGTTTCTATGATGCCCCTTTGGAAGATGCTTGTGTTGGCTGGAGAGTCGATTATGGTGGCCAGTTTGCAGTCATCTGCATATTTGGTCAGCCACAGTCCGTCCGTGTTGGCCTGTACCTCCAATAAATATATACCAAACAAGAGAGGTCCCAGGACTGAGCCTTGTGGGACACAACTCGTAACTGGTTTGGAGTCTGGCATGGCTCCAGCAATGCTAACCATGTGGGTTCTGTCCTTGAGCCACTGTGCAATCCATCTAGTGACATAGGGGCTTATATTTAAGCTGGCGAGCTTCTCTAGAATGCCCAAGTGGGGTATTGTTGTGAAGGCTTTTGCAAGGTCCAGGTAGGCTGTGTGAACCACCTTCCCTCCAATGGCCTTGGTGACTGTTTCAAAGAAATCAACCGGTTAAACCTGGTAGTGCTGGTGTGCTCTCAGTAGCCCTGAACCAGGCATCTGTTACTGCACAGATATCGATGTTCTCCATGCCAAGGAGTGTTTTGGGTGCATGCATCTGGAGGTTTAGACTTCTGGTGTTGGGTAGCATTGCTCTTAGTTTCTTATCCCTTGTGATACCTATGAAGGTGGGTTTGTCATTTGAGCCCTGCCTAACATAGGCACTATGGGGGTAGCAAGAGCCTTTGCCAATATCTGAAAGCCCAGGGGTGACAGGTGCAGGCCGTCCCTAGCAAAGCAGGTAGTTCAACAGAAGATGAATATGTGAAGGTGTAGTGCCTGTGATTAGTTAGCAGTAGCATATATGACTGCTCACGTCGACACATGCCAGGTAAGTCATATGCACTGTGTCACAGGCAATGTACATGTGAACAGGACAAACAGTGACATCCTGTCAAGTGGGACATAGACATACATATAGTAGGCTATGCAGATGGCACTAGCAGTCCACAGAAGCTCTATAACTATGCATTGCAGGTGTGATCAGTATTCCAGGGTAATTGCAAGCAAACATGCATGCAAACAAAGCTACAGTAAACAGGGCTGCATGTAGTCCATTGTACAACAAACAAGCTGTACCAGTTCCAGTAGGTAACACTGCAAATATGCAGGCACTATGCACATGTACATGGAAATACACAGGTCAGATGGCTAGGGTCCAGTCTCAGTGCACACAAGTGTACAGACCATGTACTGTCAGGATGTACAATAACTGGATAGAAAACCATGTGCTCATACCTGCAGTAATACACATGTCAAATAACAGACACTGAGCCTTCACTCAGTGGTTCCATACTTAGTAGGATGTATGCTCCTGGCCTGCCACCACAGTATCCCTGACATATATGGGGACTCTCCTCCTGTGACAGTTAGTTATGTGTGTTGGGGCTGTCTAGCATGGTATGAGATGTGAGCATGCAGTGCTAGGGTGCTCCTGTGTGTCCTGTACCAGTCGTGTAGTACTGCACACATATCAACATCCTCAAACATCTGCATTGCAGAGTCTAGTGTGGGCAACATGCCACTTGCAATTTACATGTCCATCATTGTGTATTACTACATTCATTACCCTATCCCCTGTGCTACCTATGTATGTAGCCTTCTGTTTACATCATTACCACCAGTATGCCAACATGTGCAGATAATACACTATGGTACTTACCATGGGTGTAGACAACAGGACATGACAATCACACACTTACTGCATCAGGCATGCTGTGATATACCCACAATTAATTCAGCACACAGTACTGTTAACAACATGATACTATTACTACACATCTATGTGGTCACCCTGTGCATCAGCAACATGTTAACCTGTACCTGCACAGTTGTTACAGATTGCAGGAGGTGGCACAGTTTCATCATATGCACAGGGTGTGAACTTGGTATGCCTGAGTCAGCCACCGATACCACCAATTGACATGTATGTGTATGTGTGTTGGTGAGGGACAGCAGTAGAAGGTGGGGCAATGTTGATGCAGTGTGTGTGTGTATGCAGTAGCCCTAGGTGTTGTCAATTTGCATGTGTGTATGGTTGCACACAGTTCTACCTCATGGCTGCCATATTCTGGTGTTTGTGGACAGCCACAGACTGTACCTGCCAGGTCATACAGATCAGTGTCTCTGGCCACGGACACGGTACCTGTGCCTTGCAGGGGTGCTACGGACCCTATCCAGTACCAACCCAGACTGCGTACTGTCATCAGAAGCAGGTGTTCGTTGACTGGACACAGATCCCTGTCGGGCCTGGCCAGAGCCACGTGCACGTGGTCTCCTGGGGTGGTCTGATGACAGCACAGACCCAGCATTGCTGGGGCTGCTGCTGGCACTACGGGGGTGGCCGTGGCCCTGTTGTCGTCCGCGACGACTGCCAGCTGCTGCTGTTGCTGGCATACGGCCACGTCGATGCCTCAACCGCCCACCATCGCCCTGGCTCATGGACATGTAGTTGTGGAACCGGTCTAATATGTCCCCACAACGTCTGTCTATGACATCGGTGAAATCACGGATGGCAGCCGCAATGTCACGCATACTGTCAGTCATGGCTGTGCGACATGCTGTCAGCTCCCTCAGACCCTGTCTGGTGTACCGTTCCATATGTGACTGTGCCTGCATGACAGCCCGAAACATAGCTGAGGTTGTAAGACCTCTGTGGGCACGTCTGACAGGGGCAGTACGCCCACGGATGCTCCCACGAGAACCCCTGGACATCTGTCTGTGTGGTACCATCTCTGGGCCATGCCCATGGCTGCTGTGTGG
Source organism: Protopterus annectens (assembly GCF_019279795.1). Lineage (NCBI taxonomy): Eukaryota > Metazoa > Chordata > Ceratodontiformes > Protopteridae > Protopterus > Protopterus annectens. The sequence continues at coordinate 1,641,035,228 of NC_056733.1, read as the reverse complement.
GGAGGCATGTGCCACAGATACCACATTACCCTGGTCAATGCCCACTGTATGCTGTCCATCACCTAGGGACATTGGTGACAAAGGGTGTATTGGCAGGATAACTGTGCGCATTGATGGGGTCGACAGCTGTGTACTGTCAATCGGCTGACCAATGGCGGACCCTGGCATACTTTCCTGTGCCATTACACAGATGTCATCATTATCAATACCCATGGCACCTGACTCAGGTTCCCTGCTACATGACACCAGAGCAGCAACAGAACCTGTGGGAGGGAAACAGGAAACACAGTTTACAATGTCTACACATTACCAGCGATGCACACATGCAGAGGTGCACAAATGCACACATGCACACATGCACACATGCACAGGTGCACACGTGCACACATGCACACATGCACACATGCACACATGCACAGGTGCACACATGTACAGGTGCACACATGCACACGTGCACACGTGCACACATGCACAGGTGCACACATGCACACATGCACACATGCACACATGCACAGGTGCACACATGCACACGTGCACAGGTGCACACGTGCACACATGCACACATGCACACATGCACAGGTGCACACATGCACACATGCACAGGTGCACAGGTGCACACATGTACAGGTGCACACGTGCACACGTGCACACATGCACACATGCACAGGTGCACACATGCACACATGCACACATGCACAGGTGCACACATGCACACATGCACACAGTTTCACACAATTGTACAGTACTCAGTATGCGTGATATCAACACACAGACACAGACACACCTACATGCATACAAAGAGCACTACTAAGTGAGCCAAATAGTACTATTACTATCAACACTATTACAGGAATTGTTAATACACACTCACCAGCATGGATAGGCTGCATTGCTGTTATACCAGAGGGTCCTGCAGACGTGAAGAAACTAATGTCAGTGGGCGCAACTGTGCCATTGTTACTGAGTATGATACAGGTCAGTAGTACAACAGTCGCCTTTCACAGGTCAGCTGCTAATATTGAGGATATCACACTTGCACATTAAATACTATGGTGACAGCTACAAACCAAGGACACACCTCACACATGCATTAACTACCAGTGTACACAACAGTCAACTATACATATGGCATATTACCTGCAGGTTCACTGTCTTGCTGCTGTGTGGCTCCAGCCTCCATCATAATGCATGTCTGCTGCTGTTGTTGTTGCTGGCGGACTGGAGCCACTACACTCATGAGTAGTCCCTCCAGTCTGGTGAGTGGGGGATGTGTAGCCACCCCACCACCTGTGGCGACCTGTTGCCTGTGGATATCCAACGCACGCTGACGGACATGTCTGATTAAATCACTGCAGTGATGTCGCACCTGCTCATATGTCCTATTATGCGTGCCTATGTCATTTACCCGATGGACAAGGTCTTGCCACAGTGCAGCCCTCTCCTGCTGATTCTGGCTGGTACGGGAAAAGAGTATTGCATAATCCCGCACCAGGTTCTGGTGTATCTCCTCATCCTCAGCTGTGGAGTAGGTGGGATTCCGTGGGTGGGCCATGTACCTGAGAAAGAAAATAACCTGGTATCAGCAATATATGTCAGCAGAATTTGGCACACATACTACACATGCTACTCGACTGTTATGATACAACATATCTCACATATGTAGCATCTGTCTGTCTATTGATGGATACACATGTAGATGGCCAGGTATCAGTGCTCAGCCAGCAACTGTGCAACAGTACCTGGCAGACTCCATATGACATACTACCAAACCCCAGCAGTCAGAACACTGATTCAGGTCAAGAGCACCTCCTTACTCTGGGGGTTTGTATCTAGGTACTGTATGGCCTACATCATCAACTACTGTGAGCTGACCACACACTGATTGCCCTGGATATACATATCCCACCTCCACCACCAGCACAAACGACTATAGTGCATAACATTACAGATACAAACTTTACACTTTGTAACAGTGACATGGTATCCTTTCAGCCCACTGGGCCAGTGGCAGATACAACCCACAAAGCTGACCCCTACACAATTGCTTTCTACAGACATCTCCGAGAATGCATGGATCATGCAATCCCATATATGACCAAGACACTCTCCACAAAGGGACAGCATCCTGTCTGGTGGACCCCAGCCATAGACAGATTGTATTACAGAAGATGGAAGCTACTGCAAGACAGAGCATAATTCCATAAAGGGAGGGCATGTCTGAGCAGCACTAGTAAGGATCTATTTTCCATCATACAAAATACATGGGCAACTTTGAGAGGGAAATCAAGAGGGACACTACAGATAACCAGAAAGCCTTCTTCAGTTATGTTAGCAACCTGGTCAGGATCCATCCTCTATGCCCATAAGTAGTACACAACAACAAATATTTCACTGACACCACAGATATCGACAACATTGTGGCAGACAGGTTCAGTGCAGGTGTCACCCCGCCCTCTCTCCCAAAATAAGGCATAGTTATCCCAGCTGACTGTAACCTCCCTGTCATCACAGATGTCCAACTGAGAGCCACCCTCAGGACAGCAGAATACACAACATGGATGGGGCCTGATGGTATCCCCAGTTGCATGCTACATAAACTCTGACAGGAGCTAAACACACATATAGAAGTGCTATGTAACACTAGCCTGACTACAGGATATGTACCTGTACACTGGCGCAAAGCAGCAGTGGTTCCACTCCACGAAGGAGGCACCTCAACATACCAATACAATACAACACAATACATTACATTACAATACAATACTATACAATATGCTATTGCCCCTGGGACTACAGCAGCGTACTGTTCTGCTACCCTGACCATTGTGACACATGTGGTGTGATGGTACCTGCTGCTGTCACACAGTTACACAGGGTGACTCATATGGCATATTACCTATCTGACTAACATTCAGCAGGGGTATGTGTGACATGTACTCATGGGGAGTCTTGCTTCTTAACACTGTGTGGTTTATTGCAGGGTATGTCTTATCTGTGGGTAGGAACCCTTACCTCCACATGTGCACTCTATTGCAGTGGCACGGACGACACACAGCAGACATTTAGGTTGTGGATGGTGTGAGGTGTTACTATGGTTGTTGGACATCTGTCATGGGTGTGACTTACATATGTAAATCTGGGAGTGGTAACCTCTATGTGGGTAGCATATGTGTACTCTGTGGTGTTGTCAGTCACTGTGCATTGGTAATGTGTTTGAGTGCATTGTCACAGTGTTGTACATGTCACTGTGTCCTTCTCCATATCTGTAGCTGTCATGTGAGGTCCATACCATGGCATCCATTATGTGGTGTGGAGGGGTACACCGACCTACATGTCCATAGCTGACACACCATGTCCGCTGACACATACCATGTGCAGGTATTCCAGGGATAGTGTGCCACTGTGAATATCATTGGAGCCACTATTGTACACATTTATGACCCTGTTCACCCCTGACACATGCAGTGGTGGGCAGCCAATCTCATATCTGGTGGTTACTGGTGTAGGTGATCTGGAATGTGGTATGGTACTCCGGTTTTGACACTGGTGTTCACTCCATGCCTTTGTCACCAGGCACCTGTTGCAATACATCTGTACACATGTGCCTCACTCAGAATTTATATACATCTCTCTCTCTCTATATATATATATATATATATGTATATAGATATATCTATATGTATATATATATATATATATATATATATATATATATATATATATATATATATATATATATATATATATGTCCGTATACATATACACATATATATATATTGATGTACATATATTGCTATAGATGTGGAGGGGGGGCACAGAGGGGGTGTGAGTGACAGAGGGGGTGGGACAGGCTGTGTTGCAGGTCGTCATATACAGTCATACCTGTAGGTAGTCAGATCAGTCTGTCTATGTATATGTATCTACATATATCTATATCTGTATGTGTGCATTACATAGATATGTTTGTACAATATTCTATCTACATATGTCTATGTATTCCTACATCTCTCTCTCTATGTATGTATACATATATGCATATCATATATATATATATATATATATATATATATATATATATATATATATATATATACACATACATATGTTGACATACATACGTATCCATATGTTAGACAGGTATATCAACATATTTGTCTAAAATACTGTATACACACACTAACATACTGCTAAACATACATAACTGTGAAACCTACTTTGTACATGGCACTACAACCTACAATCAAACAACATTGATATGTGCACATAGATGCTCTCACATACAAATGTATGTACAGCCTTCACTGATAGTTGCTGTATGTCCCCTGCCCTTTACACATCTTCATATACATATGGATACAGACCAATGACACATATGGAGGGTTCACAGTATGTAGACCTTTATAGTATTACTTTACATTACCTGTGTTTGTCACAGCTGCTTGTGTTGCTGTCTGGTTCTCTGTCCTGCTGCTCCACTTCCCAGTTGTCAGCTTTCAGGTAGCTGTTGCTGAACAATTTGTTTCTGTATGCTTAATTGCAGTTTTCTCTGTCTCTGTCTCTGTCTCTGTCTCTCTCTCTCTCTCTGTCTGTCTCTCACGTCCTTCTCAGGGTGCAATGAAAGTATTGCATGTATGGACATGGAGTACAGCATACTTTTGTAGGTATCTGCATATGCCCATGTGATGGCCTCTGCACCAATTGTTAGCCAGCATTTGCTAATTGCATGCAGCCAGTTGTGTACTGATTGCAGTTCTCACTGTGATTTCAGAACAGTGCTATAAAAAGGTATGTGAGATAGGCGTAGCCCTTTCAGATTTTAAGGGCAGGGACCATGCTGTTATGCTGTGGACAATGTTCTGTGAGTGTAAAGGTTGGTATCTCTCTCATATTTCCAGGTGTGTTGTAGATTAACATTCCTCCATTCATTTCTCCAGTTTCCTGTACTAACTGTGTATGTACACTGACACCTACAACTACTACTACTGTTAATGTGTGTGTGTGCGTGTGCTTTCCTTTCACTTTTGCTTGCACTTTGTTGCTAAGGCTTCAATAGTTGCCCTTTACAGTCACTACTTGTATGCCTGCTAGGTGTCTTGACTGTAGTGTGCTGCTGTAGCTTTCCTATTTTCCATGTACATTCACACCTTGGAATGCTTGCTATATCTGCTAGGGTGTTACAGCATGCAGTGTGGTCTGGCCATGGTGTGGGCCTTGACATCTATTAGGGTATTTGAGTATGCTGCTGAGCAGGCCCCAGAGACTTTCAGGTTCATCTATTATGTGCCTCATGGAATGGTACATATCAGTGGGGTACACCCATTAAAATGTCTGGTATGCTGCAGTTGTGACTGTGGGTTAGCATGAGCATATGTATTACTACACTTTTTCTGCCATGTAAGTGGTGAATACTTTCAGGACTCCATAGTTACCATTGCATGTGTTACACCTTTCTGCCTACTGTTTGTACATTTCACATGGGGTCTGTGGGGCATCCCTGTAAGTCATTCACTGTTGCTATGTCTAGGCTCTTAACTATTCAAATATGCTGGTGTCAGACCCATCATGTGTACAGATATTTGCAGGTTGTCCACATTTCTGCCTTATATTTTGGTCAATATCTCATGCACACCTTTTTCTGGCAAGTCACTCTGGGCTCAAGTCAGAATATGGTGACAAACATTCAAGTTTCAGACTGCATACCCTTCCAAACATCCCACAAAGTGTAGACCCTGTTACTTTCTGAACTGTCTGCGTTTGTTGTAACATTATTTGTAATGTGTCCCTGGTTTTGGGCCTTTGCTCCACATATTTTATTACTTGGTCCAGATGTGTTCCTGTAAGAGGTTGTGGGGTATGGGCAGTGCTTATCCTGCTGTGAGTATGTGTGTGTCTTGCAAGGTGCTATAGTGACATTATTACCAACTAGCTTCTAACTAGCATGGCTGTTTCTGTTCACACACTACTATTATGGAAATCCACTAGTTTTGATAGTAATTCTAAATGGCATGCTTTGTGTACTACACATCTATATTCCCTTTACATTCATTCCTACTATTACATGATATATTTAGTTTAGCACAATGTTCTTGTATAAGAGTCATGGCTTAGTGGTAAGTCATGCAGACTACTGTTTCCAAGGTCCTGGGTTCGGGACTCACAGTGGGATTTTATTTTGCTTTTGAGCTGAGTACAGGACCTGTCAATCAAAGTGACTAAGGCACTTTTAAAACAAAAAAGGCGAACCAGGAACAACTGCAGACCACCGATTTATTTATTTATTTAACCAAAATTGTACTAAGCGCTTTCACCCACACACATCAACAAATTAACAAGTTTGCACAAGTCCTGGCTGTTTATGTTCATTTTTGCTGATTGTACCTTTAAGAATTTTTAGCTGCGTAGGTAATAATTTGTTTAATTGTTTAATTGTTCAATTATCTAATTTACATAAGGATTTAAAAAGAGGTTCAACACAAGGATTGTCAGTACTCTGAAGATGCCCTGATGTGTGTGGGTGAAAGCGCTTAGTACAATTTTGGTTAAATAAATAAATAAATTGGTGGTCTGCAGTTGTTCCTGGTTCGCCTTTTTTTGTTTTACTAGTTCTGGAAGTTTGTTCTTAGTACTTTGTTGGGCTTACCATTACGCTGGTGGACTACTGATTTAATATCATTTATATTTACTTATTTTCACCTGGACTATTGTGTTTTCATTATGGAGCAACTTTTTCTTCAATATATTGAGACTACGCAGCGTCTCATTAAAGCTCTACAGGAGAAAGGGCACAATACTCCTGTGGTTACCAATGGGGCCATTACTGAGTCTCAGGAGCAACTTTTTACATTACATTCTACACCAGGATCGAGTCCGGTGCAAGTGTCAGCTAGTTATGGTTCGGCGTGTTCTATAGGAGGAGGGGCCAACGCAGGAAATGTTCGGTCTGGGAACCCACCTTCGAACAAAGCATCAAACACTAGGGACAGCGTTACTAGAGACACTGAGGCACGAAAAAATTCGTTGATGGATATCAAAGACATTTTAGCTGCTCCAGTTTTTCAGGATGGCTCACGGAGCAAAAACAATGACCTAGGTAGTTTGAACAAACAGTTGTCAGAGTTTGAAAAGACTCTGAGATCTTTTAAAACTTTACAGATGGACAACGCTTTTCTGGAGAGGTCCCTTGAGCTTGGTCAAGTACCTAAGGGACTTCATGTGTTCAAACTTCCGTTTGGATTTGCAGAAGGGACAGAACTATTTGATGAACTGCTGCAACTGTTTGATAGAACAGGTATAGAACTGATTAAATTAATTATTCGTAACAATAATTGTAAATTTGCTGTTTTAAATGAACAATTGGTCATTTTAGATAAGAATATTTGCCAGGACTTGTTATTTGAATTTAATAGATTTCGTCTTGATAATATTATCAAAGATATGGATAGATTTATTAGTAAAGGGCTAGAAACTAAGAATCTTAAATTAATAAGGGACACCAATGATTATAAGAATAAAAAAGTGTATGTGCATTTCAAAGAGTTTAAAAGCATGAGGCGGTTATTCAAACAGCCTGTGGCTGATTCAGTTGCTGAGAACAACTTGAATACCACTAACAGCCACTCCAGTTTACAACAGAACTATAGAATTAATAATGAGAATGGAGAAGGTGTTTTTTTAGAGGAGCCGACACTGAGTAGGTCAGAGCGGCTCCAGGACAGATATGGGGGTCAACAATATCAGCAGAATCGACCATATTACAAGACAACACACAGAACCAATTCTTGGTACCGCTAAATAGTAATCACAGTAGTAATAATATAACATGTATGAGTGAGGCACCAGTTTATCAAACTAGTCATTTTATGAGTGATATTTATGACAGTGTCACTTCATGCCACAATTATATGGATAGTGGTGATAGACTGCCATATTCTATGGTATTTACACAGGAGAAGGACACTGATAACACTGACTGGCACTGTTCTGTTATTACAGAAGGAGGGTTTAGTATATACAATTATACTGATACTTGTTTTAATGCTGCCTATGTTAAACTTTTTAAGAAGAGTTTTAGATTTGTCCCTTCATTTAAATTAGATGTTGGTAGAATTTTGATTAATTTAAAACTTTACACTAGAGCACTTAACCTTAAGCTGTTTTTTGTTAACAACAAATGTAACTAGAGAGATAATACTAGTTTTACTCTAAAAAGGAGTAGTACTTTTATACCCCCACAGAACCCAATGATTTATTTGTTTGAGAGATTATGTGAAACACAAATCAGAAGAATATTAAAGAATGAAAAAATGACTTCTGATAATTTGACTTCCGCTGAAAAATTTTGTCTTAAGGAATTAACTTCTACCGACAAATATAGGGTAATGAAACCCGATAAAGGGGGTGGGGTTGTTATTATGAGCAAAACAGACTATTTGAACAAAATGACAATAATGTTGAGTGACAATATGACGTATGAAAAAGTGTCAAAACATGAAATGGAAAGGGCATATGTTAAGGTGGCTTGGTATCTATATGAATTTTTGATGGATGGAGTCATCACCAAAGATGAATATAATTTTTTATTAGTGGAACATCCAATGACGCCATCCATTTTTGGTATCCCCAAAATCCATAAGGACATACACAATCCACCCTTTAGGCCCATAGTCTCTGCCAAGGGTTCAAAGACTGAAACCATTGCTGCTTATATAGACTTGCATTGTAAGGGAACTTTAAAACATCTGCCTCATATATTAAAAGATTCCTGGCATTGTCTAGAAAAAGCTAGAGAACATTTTGTTGATATTGAAGACGATATGACAATGGTAACTATTGATGTTGTCAACCTATTCACAGTGATTCCTCATGACTTAGGTCTTGAAATGTTTGAGACAAGTTTGCTGAAATTTAGTGAGTCTAATAAGGCTAAATGCAAACTGTTACGTGAACTGATGGCTATTGTCCTTGAAAACAGTTTTATGTTTATTAATGGTGAATATTATAAACAAAGTACAGGTGTGGCCATGGGGGCTAGATGCACCCCCATTTATGCCAATTTGGTGTTAGCCTTATGGGAAACACAAAGTGTTTTTACTTCTAGTTTCTGGCCTAACATTGCCCTTTACTTAAGGTACCTGGACGACATTCTTATTTTTTGGAAGGGCACCAGAGAAATGCTTATTGAGTTTGAAAATTTTCTAAAAACGACATCTAGTTTTTTGAATTTCACTTTTAAGATATTTGACAACAATTGTGAGTATTTAGATATTTTATTCTATAAAAACATGGGCAAGTTAGAATCAAGTATTTTTAGGAAAAAACTCATTCCAATTCTTTTTACATTTTGATAGTTGCCATCCCTATTACCAGAAAAAGAATTTAGTAAAGGGACAGATGGTCAGATTTTCTAGAATTATTAGTGAAGACATTAATTTTACAATGAGATTAAAATATTATCAGATATGTTTCTGGATAGAGGTTATCCATTAGAATTAATTGTTAAAGTTAGTGAAGAGATTTATATTAAAAGACATCAAATATACAAACCTATATTAAAGTACGGTTTTGACAACAGTATATCTAGGACTAATAACACTACTAGAAATGACACCTTTATTATACCATTTAATGATATATCACCCAGGATAGTTAATATAGTACATGAGACCTGGATAAGTATTCTCCAGAATAATGGTGACCTTATTGATAATTTAGGGACTGGGCCCAAGGTCACTTATAGTAGGGGGATGAATCTTAAAGAACATTTTGAGGCAGTTAATAATAAGAATATGTTCAACACATCTTCGATGAGCAAATGTGGGGCATGCCATACTTGTAAATTTATTAATGATGGACCATATGTTGCGGTACAAAATTTTGGCAAAACAATTAGATGCCCAGGTCATTGTAATTGCAACACAAAAATAGTGGTGTACCTAGCTATATGTTCATCATGCCCAGCCTTCTATGTTGGAAAAAAGATAAGGAAACTTCGAGAAAGGATAGTGGAACATGTTAGAGACATTAAAAAACAGAAAAATACTAGTTCTCTTTATATGCATAGTCTAAGATGCCAGAATTTTAAGAGATTTTTATTCTTTGTTATTGACAGAATTGTATACTACAATAATAACAAAGGTGGTGATGACAACACCTTACTTGAGGCTAAAGAATGTTTATGGCAATTACGGCTAAATGTAAGTTCTAGCCCTGGTATTAACGAACATATTTCTATATCAAGTATACTAAAGTACAAGTCTCGATTTATTTGATCTTGTATGTATTAGGTTAACATCTGATAATTTAATGTTTTAAATATTTTGTATAACAATATGAATTTTAATGTTAGGAATTTTTTTAATGAATGATTTTATGCTGGATTGTATAACAATTGTTTATATTTAATAATTATTTAGATTTATACTATTATCTAGATATTTATATATGTATTTTTACTTTTATTTATTGGTATTACATATACATAGTTTTTGACAAGAAGGTTTTATTACATTTACAAATTAACAAGTTTGCACAAGTCCTGGCTGTTTATGTTCATTTATGCTGATTGTACCTTTAAGAATTTTTAGCTGCGTAGGTAATAATTTGTTTAATTGTTTAATTGTTCAATTATCTAATTTACATAAGGATTTAAAAAGAGGTTCAACACAAGGATTGTCAGTACTCTGAAGATGCCCTGATGTGTGTGGGTGAAAGCGCTTAGTACAATTTTGGTTAAATAAATAAATAAATCGGTGGTCTGCAGTTGTTCCTGGTTCGCCTTTTTTGTTTTACTAGTTCTGGAAGTTTGTTTTAAGACACTTTTAAGCAGTTATAACCGGGTTAGCGCTGGTTTGCGCAGAGCTCACACATGCGCACTGGCGGTTAGCTCCACGCACACAAGCGCACACCCAGTTACAACTGCTTAAACGTGCTTACTCTTGCGCACACCCGCGCTATTTTCTTTGAAAGAAAAGAAAATGGGGAGACAGGAAAGTGGTGAAAAAGAGGTCACAAAGAGGGTAAGACAGTAGGGAAACAAGCTTGGGATGTGCAGGAGGGATGTAGGTAAGGCCCATAGCTGCCCATTTCTTCATCAGCAACAGCTGTGCATATGTATGTAATTTGGTGTGACATTTGAAACCTTCCACCCCTGAGAGAGGTTTCAGGACAACAATATTACTTGTTGTACAGCCAATTGTAATTGATAGGTTCCATGTCCAGTAGACATGTGTGCGGAATGGGCAGCTATGTATGGGCGTAATTTTTGTGGGTACAGAGTGCCCTTTTTTTTTTCAGGTGAGAGTGGTATGTCAGGTGAAGGAAGTCGGTACAGCTGGGGAGGTAGGTTGGGTAGGTAAACAGACAAGACAAACAAGACGCATACAGGGGCAGTGTATGACACATGTGGGGGGGTTACACAATTGATGGGGATGGAGGTATGGATATCCAGAGCCCATGAGCCCACAGATGGCAACAGTGGAACTGATATCCCCACCCATAGGAAGTTGCCACTGTTCCTTCACTGCCCAGGATGGGGCTGTGCTGGGGCTATGTAGGCGGGGCAACAGGCATGCCCGTTAGTTGCACCACCCGTGCCTCAAGCTGGCGTAGGGGCTTGAGAACAGAGTCCCGAATCTCCCTACACACCACAGTCCGGACGCTACGGAGGGTGAGTGGTGGTCCTCCTCCGGCCACACTTGCAGAGGGGGGGGCGAGCCCCATCCCCTGCAGCGCTTCCACCCGCAGGTGGCACAGGGCCACCGGAGGAGGGTCCGGACTCGGCACCAGTGCCAGGTGCACTCGCCAGCTGAGGTGGGAGAGGTGGGTCCGCTGGAACCCGCCTTCCCTGTCGTACTATGTTTTGCATTATGTCATGACAGTTTGGGTTAGTGACATATAATACCATTCACAATTAGTTGTAACAGCATGCATTAGTATTCCCATTAACCAAACACCCAGATATTCACACCATTGAACAGCGTGCATAACACATGCATAATTTGAACAGAAAACACAGTCCAACAACATGCAGGGTTAATTGATGGCAACAGGCCATCAGGTGTGGATGTATGAACAGGGCAGATGCATCAACAGACATGCAAATATATATGACCCAACAGGACAAACGTCCAGGGGTGTTAATTGTGATTGCACATACCATTTTCACGTAGAATGGGTTATATGTGGTTATAGGGTGGGGTGAAGAAAGTAATATTAACACCTTCGAATAACAATACATATGCTGTACATTTCTAATAGCTACAGTTATATACACACTACTGTTCTAACTACAGTTTCCTATATGATAACTATTTTAACTTGGTGATAGGACTTAATGCAACATCAATATACATTTTATGGTTCTTCATACACATTCATATCTAGCTTTGTTCAGCTACATCAGGGCTACATTTGCTTTATATAGCTGTAGACAAATGTGGATGTTTGGTATATCAGACAAACATCCTATCTGCATATTGCAGACTGAGAGCAACATATCCTGATTTTGGAATACACATTCCAGATGCAGCAACATTTTGAACAGATTTTGCTGTTTGGTTTTGAATCTCACATGCATTTCATTCTGTCTTGACTGCAGTATACTTTATTCAGGGGTTATTACTACTGTATTGCTGGATTCATGGCACTTTCTCACACTCTCTCACTTGCTTTCATTTTACTATTCAGGATGGTACTTCTAGGCTTTATTGACATGTTTTAACAGTAGTTATTACAATCCTTTCCAGCAGTCTCACTTCTGTCATGTTTCAGTATTTCCACAGGGATATATTTCACACATGTGATTTCATCATCTTTTGCAGCTATACTTTTCAGCCTGCTGCAGGTTGTGTACTATTTTCTTACAGGCAGGGCATTTTTATTTCAGAATATATGTCAGACAGTTTCATGTTTAGGTTAAACTTACAGGCTGAAAACTCTTGTAATCAAGCAATACTTGCATACACTTTCACGCTGTTACTTGCAGATTTTATTCCTTACTGACTACACTGCACTCTTTTGCTGACTGTCATACTTTTATATTTCTTTACAGTTACTGGTAGTGGATTACTGACCTGCCTGGTGGTGCAACCGCACCAGCCTATCGCCATAGGCTCTGCGGTTCGCAGAACGGACACCTGCAGCTGTAATATAAATGAAGTAATATTGGAATACACATCTCCATAATATCAGCTAGTTTAATTTTTACATACATAATTAAATGTTACTTACTCAGTAGTGGGGCGTTGGGTGTTTGCGGGCCTCCTGGATCCAAAGGTTCAGTTGGTCCTGCTTGCGTCTCTTCAGGTCTGCATGGTGGTGACGGACCTGCTCACCAGTCCTTGGAATCCCTGTGGCACTGGTGAGATCATGAGCCAACCCGTCCCACGCCTCAGCCCTGTATGCTCCCCAGAGGACCTGGCCCTGCATGAGTTGGGCCTCATGATTATGGACTAGGAGCCAGACCATGTACCTGGACTCCTCAACACCCCACCTCTGTGCTCGAAAGCGACTACCCTCTCCTACTCCTGTCATTCTGCCTGCAGGTCAGTTCTACAATCGTTTATGCTGTGTATTCCCACCTATGGGGCTTATATAGTCCGTTTTTCCCACACATATCTGTGATTGGCCATTTTGGAATTGTATCAACTTCAGTAAACCTGCATTGTCATGCTCTAGTTTGTATTCATTCCTATATATTAGCTATTATTGCATTTACAGGTACTGCTGTCATGGCTTAGTGGTTCTGTACCTTGACTATGGTGTATAGTATCCTGGGTTTGAACCTGGCCACTGCTTTTTATTTTTCATGACTGTCTAGACATGCTGAGGGGTGTGTCTGTGTAAAGGCAGTTTTGATACGGCTTGCTCAACGTTGCCCATCGGTTAGCTCGTTTGCGCGGTGCGCAGCTTCGCGCAAACGGGGTACGCTGCTTTAAGCCTCATTTGGCCATAGACATGCATATTATGCTTAGCTCAGTTAGGGGCACATAGATTTAGCATGTTAAACCACTGCTCAGCTACGGGCACTCATTTTGCACCAGTTAAACCACTGCTCATCTACGGGCACATGTACTCACTCTGTTAAAATGTAGCTCAGCTATGGGCATATCTGGCATTTTTTCTTCTTTTGTTACCTCACATGTCTTCAATATAAATGGGCTATTTCATTACATTTTACATAAATTGTGGTTTTATGTGTACATATTTGTCAGGGACTTGTTTCCTGCTTATTTTGAAAAAAAAAAAAATTGGTGTTGTGGGGGCTCGAACCATGAATGCCTGCTCTGCAGCCAACATCTCTACCGCTACGCTATTGCTTCCTGGCTTATTTTGCATATTTAGTTCTTATATGCTTTCCCACTGACTGCTAACTGTAGCTGCGCTTACGGCACGCCAGCAAACGAGCGCACTCACGGTTAAACATCTTTACAATTTAAAAAAAATATATAACATGTTCATTTATATATATTTTATGTTCATAGTCTGTTTTGGGCATGTGTTGTGTTGTGTTTATTCCCATTTCCGTGGACTATGTTGTGGGTGTTTACTTTGGGCACTTTTACACTTCTGGGGGCGTGTCCGCTTGCAGGACTCAGCCTACGGACACGCCCCCTACTGCCTTACACGGACCGTGTTAGACTTAGGTGTGATTCAGCATGCTCTCATGAATATGCAAAGCATGCTGACATCACTCCGTTTAACTGCAGCCTCCGTGTAAGAGTTATAACTCTTACACGGAGGCTTCGTGAATCCTGGGGCTTGTTTAAACATACTCAGTCTTACACGGATTTCAAAAATTCATTTTTGATATTTTGGAAATAGTGCCTTATAGAGAAAGAGGATCTTGGGGGAATATATTTAGAATTTAGGGAGATGATATGGAAGTTTAGATCAAATGCTACTAACTGTCCAGGTTTAAATTAACATATTTCTATTCTCCCAGCTTTAAAAATTAAAGCAGATTTTTATGATATTAATTTCTGGAAGGTATCCACCAGAATATCGATAGGTGCATGTTTCAAACTTTACACAAGACTGATTCTGATTTTTTTTATTAGTTTTAAATATGTATTCTTAGTCTTAAACATTTGTATAACTTTCTAGAGGCTCTATATGTATTTACTTTTGAGGTAGTATTGAATGACTTTTTTTAAATGAAAGTTTTTTTTTAATAAATGGTCTTTAAAAATGTAATTAAATTAAATTTGTATGGACCATTAAATAATGACACGTGTGTGTATAAAAGGTGAGCTGTATTATGGGTAAATAGTTCTGATGAAGTCCTTTATACAGTCAAATAAGGACAAGAACACTTCACCTTCCTCTGTAACTGACTGTTATTTGTTATATTAAAATCGGTTTTATATTGGCAGCTTTGGTTATTTCAACTTTTCCTTTATTTTGGAGCTGGCTATAAAGGTAATGGTGTTGAGGGTATACTAATTGAGCTGTTTTCTTGTTATTTGTTCTGTATACTATCTGCACTGACAAATCCTCTGTTTTTCTGTTTCCTGTCTTTACAACTTGTACAATTGTAGCACTATGTCTTCCCTTCCTGCTCAAACTATGTATTCTCTTGCCTCCCAACCTCTTATATTCCCCCCTTTGTCTCTCTAACAGCTCTATCACATTATCAAACTGTACTTTACTCCATTATTTTGTCCTTTTTAAAGTACTTGACACTTACTCAATTATTGACTTTATACCACAAAACAACCTCTTTCTCCTTAACTCTCTAGCTTTCTGTCTGTTTTGCATCTCTACATTAAAAGACTGGTATAGAAGGCCTTTTGTATCACAAAGACTATACTACATCATTAGGACTGTACTATAATACCTTTTGCACCTTAAAGAATGTACTGTATTACCTGTTTCTCACATGTCTTACTGTAACTATTTTACTCTACCGTATTGCCTTCATCTTACAAGTTTTACTATAACTGTAATTATTACATATATGTACCCTATGTTTTTGTTTATTCTGTCTTTACATTTTGTAACATGGAGCTTTTCTCCCTGGCCTTCTGCTGAACCGGGGTTCTTTTTGGCGAGTTGGTCTTTCCTGGTAAACAAATGGCAAATAAATAAATTAATAGACCTAGGCCTCTTTCTGGTAATGCAATCATTGACTGATTAGCCAGGTAGGAATGAGAAATGTTGAATGAAACACAAAGTTACACTAGGTTTATCATGTATTGCCCTGCTCAATTTGTGAGGTGACCACTATTAAGTGCTTGAAAAGAGTTTTCTTAAAGGTGCATATGGCTAGGCATCTGATGGCCTCCATGATTGCTTGCCTATCATGTTCCTGTGCATTTACACTTCACTTTCTTGGATACCAGGCCTAAAAGAGAAGTCTGAAAGGAAGCAAAGATAGTAACAACAAAGGGACCTGCAATTCTGCTGGCCAGGATTTTTTAATAAGTCCCTGAGCATGCCTTCCTTTCTCAAGACAGAATAGAGGTTCTTGAAGGGTTTTGCAATTAAGATTGGTCTGTGACTTTATGGGGAAATTCATCCAATATCCTTCTAATAGCTCCTGCTGTGCTTGAATGACATGGAAATGAGCAAACAGCTTGGCCAGTGCCTCCAACTTGATGTGAAAGTGCAGTAGCTTACATATGCTGGAAGGCAATCTGGATCTAGCATAGGGTGACTTAGGCAGCTGGCTAGGGGCCTGGCCACAAGCAGAGAGAAGAACAATGTAAAAATAAGGCAGGATTGTGCAGGAAGGATGTAGGAATGAACCACAGCTATCCATTTTTTCCAGAACAAAACATACAAATTTGGCTGAATTTGGACAGTAACCCTCCAGAGAGAAGGGTGACCACAACACAATCTGTTGTATAGAGAATTTGAAAGAATAATGAGTCATGAACACACATGTGAAATGGAGAGCTATGTATGGGGCTTTTTTTGTGGGACAGGTGCCCATTTTTTAAGAGAGAGAGGAGTGTTGGAGAAGGGCTGTAGGAATGTCTAGGTGAGGTAAGTTGGTCAGGTGAGGATGCAATTGCAAAAAAACAAGACCAACAAGATAAGAGACAGGGACAATGAAGGATACATGAGGTTAGTGAACAACAAGGATGGGGGTGAGGGTGGAGATATCGTGAACCCATGGATGTCAAGTTAGATGACAGTGAAAATTGAGTCCTCGTCCACTGGACTGTCATTACTGTCACCTGACTGCACCGATGGCTGCAATGCTAATGTCTGCATCTTTTTGCATTATTTAATACAGTATCGCCAGCCACTGTAGGCATGCACCAAAAGTGTGGTGCACAATTCTAAGCACCATTCCTGACAGCTCCTCACAGTGATAAACTCACCCCCCCCCCGCCATTGCACCCAGGAGAGCCGCAGTCCTTTCCTCCAGGACAGATCTACCTGCAGGGCCAGCTCGTGCAGGGGCAGCAGAAGGTATGCTACCAGGTACTGCAACAGATGTGCTGGGCCTTGGTGCCATAGCCAGTGGAGTGGGGGCAAGTGGATGCCATTGGCCAGGTCTACCCTGCTGTGCTGTGGGGGAAATAAAAAAAAAAACAAACAAAAAAAAACAAAAGAGAAAATAAGGGTTGGGGTTAGAATTTGCATACATTGTCTTATTTGCTTGTTTAGGGGGAGGAGCATGGTCTTCCAGGTCTGGATTCGCAGTTTTGTATTTGTAGATAGCAGCTTCTTTTTCTTACTCTGTAACTTACTAATGTCAAATTTGTGTCTGTCCTGGACAAAATAATAGTGTCCCACAGGCTGGTGTAAAAGGCTCATTGTAAAGTTCTGGCATAGCCCCCCCCCCCCCACACACACACACACATACACACCAAGCCCCCCCCCCCACAATTTGACTGCAGTGAGACTGGAACCCTATCTATCTAGTTACATACACTACAGAACACAGTACTTAATGAAAGTGCCATGGCTCAAGCCCAACTTGAAGTGTGTCAGACAACAGTTTATAGATGATGACATCAGCAGTGTCTGTTGAGGATATGATAAGTGTCCCAGGCTCACTGTAAAGCCCAGGAACAGCCCATACACACAAAAACTGACCTCCCCCATTTGGCTGCAGTGAGAATAGAACCTACACCTATCTAAGTACACAAACTACAGAACATAGTACTTATTGATTTCTCTAAATATTAAATTTGATTTTAACAGGACTGCAGGTGAACTTATAGTAGATGACATTGGCAGACCATGTGGGAGACAAGAGGTTGGGAGGCCTGCATAAAATTGATGTGTAGGCTTGTGCAAGTCTCAAAAAACTGGCAAGCCATGCCATTGGAGAGGTAACTGTGGGATACATACTTCTGTTCTTCTGTGTACACACACACACACACACACACACACACACACACACACACACACACACACGCACACAGTTGCCTGCATTGAGAATAGAACCCCTACATATCTAAGGACAGTGACTACAGAACACAGTAATTATCACACGTACCATGGCACAACTTTGATTCTAACAGTACTGCAGTTGAACTTATAGTAGAGGTCATTGACAGGCTATGTGGGAGACAACACGTTGGGAGGCCTACATGAAATATGGATAGGTAGGCTTGTGCAAGTTTCAAAAAGCTAGCAAGCCATGCCATTGGAGAGAAAACTGTGGACTACATACTTCTGCTCTAAGAACAGAACCCCTACCTATCTAAGGACACAGACTACAGTACTTATCTCATATGCTACGGCACAAGTCTGAATTTAACAGGACTACAGGTGAACCTGTACTAGATGACATCAACAGGCCATGTTGGAGACAATATGTTGGGAGGTCTGCATAGGTACATTGCTTCTTAGTGTCATCTGAAGCTAGTAATCTAATAGCAGTAGGCTGTTTGGAAGTCTAGCTGTGCAATGACACAAGTACCCTGATTGAGCATACTTGGCAGTTTGAGTTTTGCAGAGCAAGGCTGTGATCGCCACCAAGTGGCTCTATCCATGAGTGAGCATACAACATTATATATAACCCTTCATATTGTGGTTGATATATGTGTAGAAAAGGTAATGAGACCCCAGGGTCTGATGAGAGGGCAAATGAATGTATTGTAAATAACATATATTATTATTATTATGATTATTATTATTATCATAACATATATTATTATCATAACATATATTATCATATATGTATATATATATATATATATATATATATATATATATATATATATATGATATTATATTATATTATATTATCAAAACTATCTGGAATGCAATTGATGGGGCGGAGCCTAATGCCTAACTGATAGCAGCAAGTTTTTGAGCTCCTTATATTTATACTAGAAATAACAGGAAGATCTTATTATTACTAAGTAATTTTTGATAAATCTTATATGTGAAACTATTAACAATAGAATTACCAACTTTGGAGAAGAAATTCCAAAATTTTCCTGTCAAAAAAACCTGAAGACTAACTAAGCTGTCTAGTAATGAGTAACTCTAAGAATTCTCACTCAGACTCTTCTCTGAAGAAAGAAATCCAACTGATATCAACTACTCTTCAAGACTTATCTCTGAAGATGGACAGGTTTACTGAAAACCTAGAAAACCTTAAAGATAGTTGCCAAAAGCAAACTGAAGTCTTTAAGGAAATTCTGCAGCAGCAACAATTAAAAATAACTGACATTGAGTCATCTCTAAATGATATTGATGGAAGGCTAAAAGAAGAAGAGCTTCATAGTGAATTTCTATTACAACAGAATACTTGGCTAATAAACAAAATAGATGATATGGAGAATAGGAAAGAAGAACAAACATAAGAATTTTTGGAGTCCCGGAGAAGACCGAGGGGGAAGACATCATTTCATTCTTGAATTCATGGCTACCTGAAATCTTAGGGCTGAAAGAAGGCTTGTCTTATGGAATCGAAAAGAGCACACAGAGCCATCGGAAAACCACTTTCTGCCTCAACTAAATCTTTTCCAAGATCTATAGTGGTTAAATTTCTGTCATTTATGGACAAAGAACTGATATTGAGAACTGCATGGAGAAAAAACCCAGTCATTTACAAGCTATCCCAAATAAGATTTGATAATGACTATTCGCCAAGACTCTTGGAACTAAGAAAGAAAACATGGCCCTTAGTGAAATTCTTAAAACAAAACAAAATAAAGGCACAGCTTGCATATCCTGCCAAAATTAGAATTCAGCATAGTAATGACATGAGATCATTCAACACCATTGAAGAAGCCACTTCCTTCATTAAAAACAACAATATAATCCTACTACCAGATGAAATGGACTGGTCAAATTCAACCTCCTTAAAGAGAACCTCGGGAAAAAACACTTGGACTGATGTGAGGAAAAAAAACAAAAAACTGATGTTAAGAACATTGATGAATCAATTTCTCACAAAGCATTAACTAAGGTATGATTCTTATACATAGCCTTAATTTCATTACACTTCAGTCACATAATTAGTTTTCTCTTTATTTAGGAAGTATCATAATCTGTATGTTAACATATTAATATGGTAGTGGTTTGATAGAATCTTCAGATGCTAGAGTTGTGTGTTTTTTTTTTTTTTTCTGTTCCAGCTTTCTTTAGTTAAACTCTCACAAGAGTATTAGTATTTAAATGAAAGGCCACTATTATTATAAAGTTATTAACATATTGATTAATAGTTACTGTGCAAAATTTTATTAAATTAAATCCAATTCTTTATAGTCTGTCTAAAAAAAAAGGGCATTCCTTGAATATTTCTTCAGGAATATGTGAGAGCATTGTATAGAGTAAGAAGGAAGTGAATAGTAATGAAGAAGAAGTGAATAGTAATGAAGAAGAAGTGAATAGTAATGAAGAAGAAGTGAATAGTAGTGAAGAAGAAGTGAATAGTAGTGAAGAAGAAAACAAAAAAAAAGGCAGAAAATCGCCTTCTAGCATTTTAACATTCTAACTGACAGTTGGAGACTATTATTGCTTCATAGTATACCCTCGAGCTTTCTAGTCAGTTTTGTTACCTCATATCTTCACTAATATAGCCCAGCATTCCTTTATAAGTTAAGAAACATGTCTATAAGCTGAGGCTTGTAGAACACTGCATTAGTTTTGCGAGTGGTGTGCTTCGCGCACTTTTGCAGAGTCTTTTTTGTCAGTTAAAATATTCAATGAAAATACTAACTGTGACCTGACTTCTTAGCCCCTTTATGTTTTAATCTGTTCTCCAGAAGCTGAGTAGTTCAAGAATTGAGTAGATTTTAGCAAAAGTACGAACAGGTAAATGTATAACATATAAAGAAAAAGTGTGCTACACATGTTTAAAATAAAGGGGGAAAAAAAAATATATATATATATATATATATATATATATATATATATATATATATATAAATAAATAAATAAAAAAGCCCATTTAGTTACTTTCTTCTTGTCGGGAAATACCAAAAGTGTGGCAGTGTAGTTAACTAATGCAAGCAAATACATAAATTCAGTTTTCAACTGCGCTATGTCTGTTAAAAGTGAGATAAAATCCCAACTAATCATTGTAGTGGAGCTGCCAGATTGTATCCATGATTAGTTACTGACTGTAGCTCAGGGTTTGATTTTGATAGCTCCCATTTTCTTACTGTGTGACTCTGAACTTCTTATTTAGACTGCGTTTGGGTCATCCATGTAAAAGGGCATTTTAGGTCAGGTAAGCTTACCCACTTATCAATTAAAAAATGCCTATAAATGCAGTACCTGACAGGAATGATACATGCATACTTCTGAATATTTTGCTTTTAGATGCCTACAAGCATCCAAATGCAGTAATGAATAGTTGGTAGTATATCACCTCTTTACCTGTTTTTTTTTTTTGTCTCTCATATAGGTAATTTAATTTCCTTTACAGCTTAATAACCTAGAGCAAGCTAATTCATGAGAGTTTTTTCAGTTTTGGCAGTTAGTGCTAATTTTACCAATGACTGAATTTGCTTTGTTTGTAACCTATACTGCAAGTATTTAGTAAATAGTGTTAATATCGTGAGCTGTATAATGGACTAGCATTAACCTGCAGCAATGTGGAACTGACTTTGTTATTTGGTATTTTGGCGAAATTTCACCTACACGGACCTTAAAATTGAATTAGTAAAACACCAATAATATAAAATAAAGCTATAATCAAAACATCCTGCAATTGGGAAACATGTCTATTTACGTAACAATATTTGCTATGTGCATTCTCTGCAGTTATAAGTGCAGTGCTAACTTCTATGTATAAATTGTATTATTTTTGAAGATAAGCACAATCTGCTGTATTTACCCTTCACCTTAACAGTTAATGGGTACACCACTATGCCATAAATGCTTACAGTGATTCCTAATGATACAGTAATATCAACAGTTTTTTTTTTCACTTTTATGTCACAGATGGGGAAAAAACAGGAAAGGAAATATGGTAGGGTCAAATGTAATTTATGTGCACATTATGCATTTTTTGGGAGACACTATGACACATCCATGAGCTGCTCTTATAAAGTTTTAGAGAAATGTTTACATAAACAGTACACTATGTATGTATTTGGGTCTCTCCTCATTTGTTGAACTTGTGTTTTGTTGGGTGTTAGTTGGTTGAGATTGACTTCTTGAAAGTATGAGATTTGGTTTTCATTTATTGGAAACAGTAACAGTGTTATGTATGGTGTGGGATGGTAATGTGCAAGTCTATAGTAATAACATACCTCCTCACACCATACCTGATAGAAGTGTTAGCAGAACTTATACTAGGTATAGTAATAAGCAGGATATAGTCAACCACTACACAGCATTTTAGATTTAACAGCACTTCTCACTGCAAGGCAATATTGGAGTTGCTATATATAATTACTTTAGTTTTATACAAATTACTAGAGAATATTAGTAGCTTTAAAATAGTAGGTTTATTAGTGTTTAGTTATTTAACGGGTTTAGGGGTTGAGGTGCTTTTACTCTCAGCGTAGTGTTCTTGACTGTTTTGACATTGGATTGGACATGGGTTTGGTGAATGAGGTGAGGCCCATGTATTCATGTATTTATGTATTCATGGATTCTTTGTGACATGCACATATTATTTCAAATCATTAACTGTATTAAGATGTGTTACAACAAGTATTGAACAATCTTGAGTCCTGTTACTGAATATTTAACAACCCCAAGTCTGAAATGTTGTGTACTCCCATCACACTCCTAAGAAACTTCATAAATAATATAGTTAAATGATATAGGTACTCTTCACTAATTGCTGTAAGATTTAGAGATAAGAATTAAGAATATTCATTCACAATATTCACGCATCTTTTGATGGGCCACTTAATCTACTAATAAGGTTAATAAGGTCAGTAAATAGGCATATCCCAGCAGTAACAAGGTACCAACCCTTTCAAGAGTGCTCACACAAATTCTCAATTATATTGCACACATTTTAGGTAACCCATTAAGATTATTTAATATTTATGTGTGTTTATATGTGAAAATGTTTTGGTGTAGATATAGGAGTATATTTATACATATGTACGCAGAGAGGCTATATAGAATTTACTTAGAATAGTAATTAAGGAAGAATTAAAAAAGAGGACTAGTCCTTATAAGATAGTAATACTATCTGTCACACTAATAACCTGTTTTAAATGTGAAGTTCAACAAAATAAATGCAAATATAATCTAAATATATATTATTATGCATTTTATCTCTGTTAAGAGAAGGTCAACTGACATACTTCATGTAACATAACCACATTTATAGAGGGTAGATAAGCTGAAATATTTACTTCAGCTGTAATAGACATCTACTTAGAACATTCATTAAAAAAGTAACATTAACTCTAGTATAAGTACAAACTTCTAGTAAAAGATTAATTACTTTATTGAGTTGATTTATCAAGGAACATAGTACTAATGCATGATACACTCTTTCATCAAATATTAATATTTTAAGATATCTTCAGGATCCAATTAATGGAGCTCAACTTTGAATATCCTTTTCCATGCGATTGTCGACGTTGAGGGAAAATCTGTTTGATCTTATCAGATCAATCAGATTAGAAGTGCTGTGCACTTCATGTTTGTGGAACTATGTAGTAAAGTTATTTTTCAGTCAAATAAAGTATGTTGTTACAATATTTTTCACTTTTTATTTTTTTCAGTGGCCCAAACTGAAACATTTGTTAAACTATCAAAGAAACAGTTTTGTTCATTTCAGTGTTCTTCTCAGAGGAAAGAGGGGAAAATTAACATATATGTTTTCACAGGTCCTCATAAATATTAGTTCTTTACCAATGTATTCTTTTAAAATTATAATATAATATCCTATAGAAATGACAGACATAACATTGTTGTCTTTAAATGTCAATGGCTTAAATAATACTATAAAAAGATCAAATTTACTACGATATCTAAAATTACAGAGAGCTAGTTATATTTCTACAGGAATCCCACTTTAAAACTGATGACAACTTCACCTGGATACCTAATAACTACTTAATTCTCTCTCACTCCTCATATAAAAAAAAAACTAGGGGGAGCTTTAATTTTATGGAAGAAAAGTGTAACTAACCCACAAATTATTTACAACTATGAGGATAAAGAAGGGTTACTTTCAATTGTAATAATAAAATTTCAGAATAGAATTTGGACACTGGTAAATGTGTATTGGATTCCTGGAATAGGACTATCTACAGTTAAAAAGCAGATAGAGCTAATTAATAGGGTAAATAAAGGTATTCTAATAGTAGGAGGGGACTTTAACTGTATTCTAGATAGTTCTAAGACAACCAACAAGAGGAACCTACGTCTCTCTTCCACAGGTAAATACCTTAAGAAATGGACAGAAAACTTAAAATTAATTGATACATTTAGTTTCAAAGAATCTAACTCATTATTATACTCACATAGTGATCATCGTTTTAATACTAAAACAAGAATAGATAAAATTTTTATATCCCCAGACTTAAATAGGAAGATAATAAATTTTTCTATCATCCCATGCCCACTCTCTGATCATAATGCCCTAATCCTTAAATTACAAATAGATTTTAAAAGACTAAATTTTGCCTCAAGAATACCAACTTACATTACTAAATTAAAACAATTTAAACCATGGCTAGACTCAGAAATTCAATATTATTAGAAATAAATTCTACTGATGATCTAAAGAATATAATAATATGGGACACTCTAAAGGCCTTCTTATATGGTAGGATCATATCTTGGTTTAAAAACAAAACAAAAGAATGGGAATCAGAATTGCACAGTATCCAAAACAAATAACAGAAATTAATACAAATACTTCTGACATAAAGAATTCCCAGGTAATAAAAAAAGAAATTGAAGATTTAAATAAAAAATATAATGAAATTTTAACTCAAAAGACTAATTTGGCTTTGGAAAAACTAAAATTTAGTTCACTCTCAACATCTCCAAAACACTTACATAACTTAGCAATGAGAATAAAGAAGCAAAATATAGAAAACAATATTACAAATATTATACATGAAGGAAAAGGTAATAAAAAAGTATCAGACATAAATGATATCCTAGAGGCTTTTAAATTTCATTATACTAATCATTTTGGAAACAATAAAGACAATACTATTTTAATAGAGTCAAAAATTAGCAATCCTATAATAAATAGATTACCTGAAAAATTAAAATTGATATTGAAAACGATTTCCCTCAAGGAAATAAATGACAAAATTAAGGAGAGTAAAAATAATAAAGCCCCAGGAATAGATGGAATAATAATGGAATTATACAAGATATTCCCAAATTCTGCAATTTCTTTACTTCATAAGTCTCTAAATGAAATTCAAGCTCAAAACATAATTCCACCTTCCTGGCGATATTCATTAATTACTCCAATAAACAGAGAACAAGGACCCCTCCCATTGTAGCTCTTATAGACCGATTTCTCTACTTAATAACGATTACAAATTGTTTATGTCTATATTAGTCAATAGAATTAAAAAATCCTTGACTCAAATCATAAATGAGGACCAAACAGGCTTCATCTATGGCAGACATGCTTATGACAATATACAAAGAATCCTAACCATTATTGAAATATTAAATAGAGATAATATAGAGGCTCTCATAATCATGCTAGATATAGAAAAAGCATTTGATTCAGTGAATTGGGACTACTTATTAAGAATTCTAGAACTTTTTGAGTTTCCTCTAAATTTTATTAATATGATAAAGAATATATATAAAGATAATTTGGCCTATGTAAAATTAGGTCCATTTACATCAGAAGTTTTCAAAATAGCTAAAGGCACTAAACAAGGTTGTCCTATGTCTCCCATTCTTTTTGCCTTATCAATAGAGCTATTTGCAATTACAATACGCAGTGACTCAAAAATTGAAGGCTTAAGTATTCATAATAAATTTAACTCCAAGGTTATGTTGTTTGCCGATGATATACTACTAACTTTATCACCAAATAATGAATCTCTTCATGAACTAGAAATGCAAGTGGAAATTTTTTTTCTAAATTCTGGCCTTTGTTTTAATAAATCTAAATCAAAGCATATTTTATTTAACAGAAAGGGGGACCTTCACTTGAGTAGATATCATATACTTGGAGAAAAAGTCTCTACTTTAGAATATCTAGGAATTATTATATCTGATAAAATAGATACTACTCTGACACTAAACTATAATAAAATTTTAAACTCAATAAGAACACGTACAGAAAATTGGAATAAATTGATTCTAAAATTTGAGGACAGATTGCAGCTAATAAAAATGATTCTTCTACCACAAATAAATTATATAGCACTAGCAATACCTATAATTCCAAATAAAAAAATTCTGAAAGAAATTAGCAAAAGCCTATTATGTTTTCTTTGATATCCAAAAAGGAATAGAATTGCTTTTTCTCATCACATTAGACCATGGGAATTAGGGGGAATTAATTTTCCAGATATAGAGACGATATCAAAGCCTCCATTTTAAACTAGTTTTAAACTGGGTAAATCCAAATTTCTCTTCTGCTTGGAAATCTCTGCATATGATTATTTTTTAAATGAAAACAAAATAATAAATAATACATCACACTATATTCACAAAAATAGATTTTGGCATATATTATGCATTAATCTTCAAAATAACATAACAAAACCTACTAATCTATCATATTTAAATAATATTTATAATTTATTCAGATCCTTTATAAACTCAAATCCTGACATGAAAGTATGGTTTGAACTGTTATTACCATTTAATACATCAAAGAAATTTAAAAAGAAAATTCATGATAACACCCTCATTAATTGGGAATCTAATAATCTCATATGTTGGGCCCAATGCATAAATAATCTTAAAACATTAACTAGTCAACAAGTTACAAATGAATTTAATATAATAAATGTAGACAGAGTAAGTCTCCAGAAAATTTTACTCTACTCTAAAATGTATGCAAAATTATTAATGATTCGTCCTTCAAGTCTAAGCCAAAACTTATAAACTATATTCAAGAACTGATTTATGATAACCATAACTGGCCAAATTCAACATCTAAACTATACAAGATTTTAATAGTCTACAAGGCTAAAATAGATCAAAGCACTTGGAATTTTATATCTAGAGGTTTATCAACAAATCTGTCAAACGATTGTAAAAATAATCTTCTATACTCCATTAAACTAACTTCTAATACACAAACATGGCGAATCTTCACCTGGAAATTTTTGCATAGAGCCTTTTATACTCCAAATAAAATAGCTAAATTCAACTCAAATCAAAATGTTATTTGTTGGAGATGCTCTTTAAGCTGTGAAGCGGATTGGTCTCATATATTTTATGATTGTATTAAAATGTTTTGGGAGAAAATTGGAAATTTTCTTCAAGCTATTTATAATGATACATTTGTTTTAATAAAGTCTTTATTTTTTTTGAATATAGATGAATTAGTAGTTATGAATAAAAGAGATCAATATCTTTTATGTACTATTCTGGCGGTTGCCAGAAAGTGTATCACAAGGAAATGGAAATCTGCAACTCCTCTGTGTTTTGAAGACTTTATATTTCTACTTAAGGAGACTGCACAAAAGGAGATAAAAGTCAAGGAAGAAAGAATGTTCCCCAGAAAATGGTCAGACAACCCCTGGAATAAAATACTTACACTCATAGAAGAAATGCAACTAGACACAATCTCCATCATATGAGTTCAAAGAGATATAGACTTTTGTGGACTTTTTTTTTTTTTTTTTTTTTCTCTTCTTCTTCTCTGGATTTTTTATTAATTATTATTGTACTGTTTCTCCTTTGGGTCACTTGTAAATATTGTAAATAATGTTTTTGTTCCTTTTACTATTATTGAATTGTAATCTAATTTTACTGTCTTTTTATTTTCTTCTCAAAAAACAAAATAAAAATTTGTTGAGTAAAAAAAAAAAAAACTATCTGGAATGCCACGGCAAGACCACAACAAATACATAAAGTTGCTTTAATACAAATACACACTTTTCGTTCCGGTCTCAGGTTGAACTTCTTCTGACAAACAATTGATAATTCAAAACATGCAATTTTAAAAAAAAGAAATAGGGTCACATGTTAAAAACCTCCTATCACAGTGTGCATAAGCCATTAATTGCACTAATAAGCTGACTTCCGCCCAATAGACCCATTCATAACATTGGGCGGCCATGGTGGTGCAGCAGTTAGCATTGCCGCCTCATAGCAAGAGGTTCTCCAGTTCAATTCTCTGCTGGGGTGCCTTCTGTGTGGAGTCTGCAAGTCCTCCCTGTGGTTGCATGGGTTTCCTCCATGTGCTCCAGTTTCCTCCCACATCCCAAAGACATGCTGTAGGTGGATTAGACACTTTAAATTGGCCCTAGGCATGAGTGCGTGCATGTGTGTGCCTTCTGTGGAAGGTTGGATGCCAGGCTGGCAACTCGACACCATAAAACTCCACTGCCAATCATGAGCAGACAGGTGATCCACTGCGGTGACCCCTAACTGGGAAAAGCCGAAAGAAGAAGAAGAAGAAAACCCATTCATGACATTAACTAATATAAAAGAAAAGAAATGGGCGGATCAAAAAAATACTTGCTTTCGCTGTGTAAACAACATTCTTGGTCAAGAGAGCATTTAATAGCGCACTTATCCATGTATTTCTTAAAACTGATCCTAGCTTAAATAAATTAAATAAAATCACACTAAGATCATAACTTTCACGTGTAACATAACAAGTGCTGATAACACTATAAGCATCAAATATCAAATATTTCATATTCCTTCATTACACTAGCATTTTTAAAATAACTTGAGACCTGATAGAGTATATAAGATCGTAACTGCACGTAAACTCCTCGTACTCAAAGGCAATTGTAAATGGCACCAACCGTAATGAGGAAAAACATTTTTATTTATATTCACCCCACCAGCTAATTTCGTACTTTCAAGGTAAATGCCTCAAAGCTCCTCCCATCCACTTCACTCGTAAGTAGATGGGATGAGCTACATTGGCAGCTAGGTTGATCGTCATATATACATTTCCATAGTGCAATGAGCAATGGATTTAGACACTGGTTAACAAAGTGTACACGCATGTGAGCTAGGCCTATTTGTATACAGATAAGCAGTGCCTAAACACGAGGCGCAATGCTAATGTTGCTGCTATACCCTGGTCCCATCTGTATTCCAGGCTGAATTTTCATGATGGTTAAGAGCATTAATTGAATGTACCTGTTTTCTATTTTTGGGTATCTGCTTTCTAGAAAATCGTTTTTTCCTGTCTTTCCAGAATGTTGTGCATTGCACAAACAAGATAAGCTTAGCCAAACTTTTTTTTTCAGGAAGCGGCGCATTGAGCAAAACTGGATTTAAAAGAAAACAAATAGGAAAAGATACTAAAACTAAGGAACACATATACAAAATCTGTACAAGCACAGTAAAACTTGATAGTACACATCACAAATTTCTACATACAGTATGTGAGAGTATGAACCTTCATACCAATACAGCTTCAGAAAACAGGAGGGATACCTTAGTCATCTTGGCCACACAAACAGCTTTGCATCAACAAAATGTAAAGTCGTTCTTCACACAACCAACTGCATCAGAGTGTACACTGCTATCAAACCTTCAGCTGTGATTTGTACATTTAATTCTCTTTACTATATTTGGACATAGAGCAGTTAGTGATCACACAACCTGTCATAATTAAGCTTACAAATATATAGCTCTGTGTTACCTTTCTGTGTTTCTTGATCATTCATCAGTTATCTAATACATGCAGTGTGTAAGCCATTCTATATCATCAGCCTTAACATGTAAGAGGATATTAACTGGGAATAATATGATATGCAGTTGCCAACAAATGAAGCCCAAGTTTGATTGCACAAACACACATATACTGTTCTTTTGCAGGTAGCATAGCTAAGTTTTTGTTATGGCAGAAACAAGGGTATACTCCTCTTTTGGGGAGTGGGAACAAAGCTCAGTTACTGTTATGACACAAACAAGTCTGAAGTCTGAAACTGCACTTTCTAACGTCTGTCTTCAATGATTTACCAGTACAAAGGTATCGTGCTAAACTGAAGCCATGCAGAGAACATCAGAATCCTTCAGAGGTATGACTGTGTGACACTTTCATGCCTAAGGCCTACTAATTACTAATGGGCAAATTTAAGTAATATACGTGTCAGGTGTTAAATGTTAAGGTACTTTCTGTACAAATCCACCACTACTTACTTGATTACTGTACCAAGTTAGGAAATATAAGGATATGCCATAATATTATTAAATAATACACTCTAGGTTCAGGCCTTATCTTGCAAATGCAGCAGTTAACACACCTTTAGTTCAGGGCTAACTCTGTCTGATGCCAGCAGTACACAGCCAATACATGGGGAGGTAAAGTCTGCATTGCCTGGCATCAATTTTTTCTATATGTATGTGAGTAGAAGAAAGGTATTAGGTCCCTAGGAGGTCAGTGAATGTGCTATGCATTGTTTCTTAGGCAAAGCAAGGGCATACTGAGCATGCCTACATCTGCCTACAGGGACAGTACTAGGGGCTTCTCCAAAGAGCCCTCCTCTGACTGTGGCTGTGGTGACCTAAGCATTTGTGAGGGACTGTGTATCACTTTCCCCTTGATGATCCCACTGCAGCTGTTTCCATAGGATCAGATTGTGGAGCATAGCACACACTATGAATATTTGTATCCATGTCCCTGGATTATACTGCAGGGCTCCACCTGATATATCTAGGCACCAGAACCATGACTTCAGAAGCCCAAATGCATGCTCTATAGTGTTTCAAGTTTCAACTTTATTATGGAGTTCTTCCGTGGGTGTGTGTGCACTTCTGATGGGTGTTATCAGTCATGGTTCCAGGGCACAACTGGCATCCCCCAGTAAATGGCATTGTGGGATGTCTCCCCTAACAAACATCTGGTACAGCTGTGATGTGTGCCAGATATGGGAGTCATGACAACTGCTAGGGTTGCCAGCACACACATTCAAGATAATTCCCTGGGCATTACACACCACTTTGCAGTTGATGGAGTGGTATTTCTTGTGGTTAATGTAGAATCTACCCTGCTCACCAGGTGGTGCCCTAATGTGTACATGATTGCACTCTGTGGCACCCAGTACTTCAGGGTAGTGCGCTACATGGTGAAACAGTTGTATATTGCTGGCCCTCTCTTCAGAACTACAGGGAAAAAATATGTGCTCACTGGCATGTATGAGCATTGCATCCAGAAATTGGTGGAGGATCCTGGATGCTGATGCCTTTTCACTCCCATCATGTCCCCAGTTGGTCTTTCAAAAAGTACCAGTAGCTAATATTCTAAGGGCTACACATACCTTAGTTTCCACTTGGGTGGATTCCCCTCGGTTGGTTCTGGCTCTGAATTCAGGGTGGCAGAGCTCAAAAAGTTCTTGTAATGTGTCCTTGTTCATCCTGCATATGCATACATTACAGTATAATACTCTGTTTCATAGATGTTTAAACATTTTAGCAGTCTGCATTACTTACAAGTATATTCTTTATTTGGGGGTGGGGGAGTGAAGAGGCATTTATATCATGGCACTTAAAAAGGAATTATTATGATTGTTACACTAATTTTCTAGCATCCATCCTGTGTAATTAGGTCAGAATATGTGTGGTGTTACATGTTAAGGGCAGTTCTGTACAAATGTAATAGCTTTTACTTGCTCATTTCAGAGTAGACTCTTTTCCTTGGCTGTATTATGAAAGTTTTGGAATACACAGCCAACATGGACACGGAGTCTACAAGGTTGGTTTAGAGGTTATTGAATAGTTCAACCATGTTGATTTGCTTTGTTAGTATGAAATTTAGCTACTTATGCTTCGATTTGCATGCCATCAAAATTTCCATATTTGCGAGTGAGTGCGTGCCACTACATGGAGTTTATTGAATGTAAAACTGTTTGTGTAAGCATTATTGAATCCCGCAGATTGTCTTGAATTATTTTGCTTTATTAATTGCACTAAAGAATGAAATTAAGTAATGGGCTTGCATTATGTAATATAGTCTAATCATGCTGCATTTCGTAGGTTCATAGGTGAATACTAGGCTAACTGCCTTGAAGGGCCATTTTAAGCCTAGCCAATAACTCAAGGAACAGAATCAAACCTTGTATCCTGTGTTTATAAGGTGAACAAAGGTTTAAAACTAAAATTTTAAAACACACAAGTGTTGCTGTATTAAACAAGATATATAATTAAAAAAATCACAAAGGTGAGTCAAAGAACACATGCATTTATGCAAGGTTCTAAAAATTAGTGTGGGGAGAGCATGGTTTAAAAAAAATTCCAAAGTCCACAGTACACTTAATTCCCCCCTGGCCAGATGCATTTCCAATAAATGTGAATTTCAAGGGAAGTGAAATTTACTGTTGCTCATGCTAAGTCTGTTTTCAATGTGAGACTGTTTTGTTATGTTTAGAAAATGGTCATCAGGGTTAGTGCTATAAAATCTGTAATAAGTTATACATTATATCCAAATCTCTGTAATTATGGCACACTGACAGGATTGAACAATGCTTATGGTAATTGGGAAGACAGCCAAGTAATGGGACTCTAGAATATCTACAGAGGAGGGGGGTCCTGGTACATTAGCCTGGCTAGGGCCCCATTTGACCATAATCTGGCTTTGCTGGAAGGTCTGAAAGAAACTGCTTACCAGAGAACCTTGAGTGCAACTCCAACCTCTGGGAGTGGGATCCAGAAGGGAAGCAAGTCATTTATCTCAACCCCAGGGGTATGCTTAACAAAATCCTGACTTTCCCTTGATTGACACTTGATCACTGGATAATTCTTGCCACAATGAAAAGACACATGCAAGAAATGAAATGCTGGCTATGAATGTGTACCACTCTTAAATTCCCATGAAACCATGACTTCACTCTTGATCTTCTTTGAACTTGCAGCAAAGAAGACCTTTGGATTGTCAATTATTACTCCAAGTCAGGTGTCTACACACATCTCATCCAATCTCAGAGACAAGTCTACCACCTTCACTTTCCTGAACTTCTGATTTTACCAAAGCCAAGAGAGGCTTCCCCACAATTGCTGTGCCTCTATGGTGTTAAGAATACACGAATGGGGGTAGAGCCTGTAGGGGAGCCTTTTCTAGGATAATGGCCATGAATTAAATGAATCCCACTACCCAGTTATACCAACTATGAATGTGTGTCATACTCAGTTGTTTCTTTCCTTTTGCTGCCAGTACAGGTGTCACATCCTTGGCTCCTGATCCACCTACATTTTTAAGGCATTGAATACCTTTGTTGTTAACCAGCTCAAAGATGTTGACATAAATGCCTCTGATTAAACAGGTTAAACAGTATGACTCCCTGTAGAC
Source organism: Protopterus annectens (assembly GCF_019279795.1). NCBI lineage: Eukaryota > Metazoa > Chordata > Ceratodontiformes > Protopteridae > Protopterus > Protopterus annectens. The sequence goes on along the minus strand of NC_056733.1, from coordinate 1,641,001,423 downwards.
ACTTCAGGTGCAACTAATTGTTGCTAGGACACCTATACAAGTCATTGCCAGCAACAAGACCCCCTCCATGAATCACGACATCCACTCTGCTTACTTGGATTTACTGGAATCCATCAAGATATATCCAAACACCATGGTTCTGGGTGATTTTAATTACCCATCCATTGACTGGATAAATAACACATGCTCAAAATCATTGCCCCAAAGGTTCCTCAAGTTCATTAACTCCAACGCCCTGCACTAGCTGATAGACACCCCAACTAGGGGCACCAACATTCTGGATCTGCTGCTTAGCAATATAGGAAACCACTGTAGCACTCCCACTGTGAGGTCTTCCCTAGTCAGATCTGACCACAAATCAGACTCATTCAAAGTAACTATCAACCTGATCTACCAAGCAGCAACTAAACTAAAAAACTTCTCCAAAGCAGTCTCTCACTTAGGAGCATTCCTCATTTTCAGTCTTAAAAAGTTTATGTTCCTTGCTGTTCCACACGGGAAGTGTTAAGATTTTTTTATAATCGATATACTATGTTAAAAAAAATGATTAATGACATTAATTCATAAAATATCTTCTATGACTATAAACTACTCATATAATCATGCTGTGAGCTTCCTAGTGAAAGTGATTAGGAAGCTTTTGTAAAACTGACATATTTGCTTATTCCACCTTTTAATAACGGAAGGTTGAAAGGTGTGCTTTTAATAAAAGGAAGAGTGAAGGATATGAAAATACATTGAAAAAACATTATAAGAGGTAAACAGATTGAGGAATTACTTTAATATGTGAATAATTGCTATAATTAATAAAAGGAATATCCTGAATGAGAAAAACAAGATGCACTGAGTAAACCAGTTAAGCAACCTAATGAAAAATGACATTTGGTGGGAAAACCATTTGAAGAAAAAAACAGCTGTAATTTGCAGTTGACTAGAAAAGGAGGGTGAAGGGCTTGAAATAAACTGATGGAAAAACAAAAGAAGAGACTAAAACAACCTCATGCCAAGGTACCAAAATGGGAAGCTAACCACATGCTGAAAGGATAAGGGCTGAAATAACATCTCCCATTTTTGTGTTGGTTTTTTTTTTTGATTTTTTTGAAAATGGGTAGAAATTGAGAAAACCACAAATGGAAGCATACAACCAAATGCTGAAAATGACCTTCCTCCAATCTTCTTATTTTTAAGCCTGTAGTGTTAACCTAAACACAGAGTAGAGTACAAAAAGATGTCAATTAAGGGCAAAAGTAATTCAAAACAAATCTGAACATCTACATCAAGGGGGAGAAATGTAACTTATAAAGCAAAGAGGAATAAATAATCACCACATTGAACAGGGACTTAGACTGGAAACACACCATAATAACCAACAGGAAAATCTCCATGAGCAAACAACACAGAAAGAAAAATAAAACTCACCATATGCTGTTACCAACAACCAGATAACCAAACTAACAGACAAAAAAAGGTATGTCCATTGCACAGGATGAGACTCACCACCAAGTCCTCACCAGGGCATAGTATAACTACTGAGCCACACTACCTGGCTGACGAAAGTTACCAGTGCACTTGGCAATAAGCCTGTCAGAACTGTCTGTGCATACTACTGTGCCTGCCTTTCTGGAGTTAGCCATCACTGTGCCAGACAGAACCTGTGACCTTATAAACTTTCTTGTCTACCACTATGCATGTGGCTGACCAAAGAGCTGTCTGTACAGGACTGGTGAGGTGAAGAGATTGTAATTATTATACTCCACTGTACAGTAGACATCCTTGAGCAAAAGCTAGGTGGAGGCATGGCACCATTGCTTAAGGTACGTCTTGGGCATGTGCTGTGTGTACTTGAAGAATTCATGCATGGAGGTCCCATTTTAGGGCATATCTGCGACATCACTGAGGAGCACAGTGCTAAGAGTATTGCACCTAAAGGATGTGCTGCCACAAAAGAGAACAAATCTGTTGAAACAGACTTTCTGTGGGATGCTGCCAGTATTTCCAGCTATGATACCCTTCACATTGTCTACACACTAAGCATTTACATGCCTCATCTCCATTTGTAATAAGGTTTTGCTTGCTATAATTCATTTACTGTATGCACCATATTAAGGGTTCTTATGCAGACATGCCAGTGGACACTCCTTGCCCCTTTCAGTGCATCTGTGCTTCTGTTATCTTGATGACTATGTGGAGTGGGACACTACCTGTTGCAGTGTTCAAATATTGGACATATAACTTTTGGTGGGTCAGGTAGTGCACAGCTGTGTGTGTGTGTGTGTGTGTGTGTGTGTGTGGATTGTTGTATGTGTGTGAATGTGTGTGATGGTGTGTGTGGGCCTGTGCTAATGTGATGTGTGGGCAGGCAAGGTGTACACAGGTGTGGTCAGATCTGACAGGGCAGTGTTAACTCAAGAGAATGAGACATTAATGAAATCTCTCTGTGCAGCTTTACTATATCTCTGAATCAGAAATTATCCTATTCATTAATTGCCCAACCCACATAGACCAGTTAACAATGACAGTGACAATCTTTCTGAATCCTGCCTCTTAACTTTATAATAACCATATATGCAATATTGTCAACACATATGCTCTTATTTAATATGTTCCACACCTCATTTTTCATGCACTTTAACACACCAATTAAAACTATTTTCTGTTTTATTTACACAGTTCTATTTTTTCTGTCTTCTACTGTTTTTTTATTGTTGACATTTCCAAATGCATCCATATCAATTCATAACAATGTAGGCTGGTTTCAACATGATAACTTCCAGGACTACATCTATATACATGCAGATGGTAGCATAGACAGAACAAAAACAAAGGTGGTAATGACAACAAAGAAGCAAGTTGAAGTAAAGTAGGCCAAAGAAGTTAATAAAGGGGAGAAAAAACATTTCAGGTAAAGTTCAAAAATGAGGAAGAAAAAGGCAAACTTGGTCTGGATTAATTATGAGAGGAGATACAGCAAGAAAGATAGGGAAAAAACTAAATGGAAACAGTGCTTTAGTCTTCTCAAAGAAAAGCAAGAGTAGGGTGCCATGCAAGGAACATGAGAGGTAGGGTGCCATGCATGGAGCATGAGAGGTAGGGTGCCATGCAAGGAGCATGAGAGGTAGGGTGCCATGCATGGAGCATGAGAGGTAGGGTGCCATGCATGGAGCATGAGAAGTAGGGTGCCATGCATGGAACATGAGAGGTAGGGTGCCATGCATGGAGCATGAGAAGTAGGGTGCCATGCATGGAGCATGAGAGGTATGGTGCCATGCAAGGAGCATGAAAGGTAGGGTGCCATGCATGGAGTTTGAGAGGTAGGGTGCCATGCATGGAGCATGAGAGGTAGGGTGCCATGCAAGGAGCATGAGAGGTAGGGTGCCATGCATGGAGCATGAGAGGTAGGGTGCCATGCATGGAGCATGAGAAGTAGGGTGCCATGCATGGAGCATGAGAGGTAGGGTGCCATGCATGGAGCATGAGAAGTAGGGTGCCATGCATGGAGCATGAGAGGTAGGGTGCCATGCAAGGAGCATGAAAGGTAGGGTGCCATGCATGGAGTTTGAGAGGTAGGGTGCCATGCATGGAGCATGAGAGGTAGGGTGCCATGCATGGAGCATGAGAGGTAGGGTGCCATGCATGGAGCATGATAGGTAGGATGCCATGCAAAGAGCATGAGAGGTAGGGTGCCATGCATGGAGCATGAGAGGTAGGATGCCATGCATGGAGCATGAGAGGTAGGGTGCCATGCATGGAGCATGAGAGGTAAAGTATGACTTGGTGGAAGAGGAACTGATTATATCAGAGCAGGAAAGAGAGCTAGGGTTAATTTTCTCTGCTGGCTTGGACTATGTGATGCAGTTCACTATTGAATAGTTACTTTGCTACTGATATGTGAATTTATCAAAAGCACTGTTTGACAACTACAGAAATTAATGAAAGAGGAACATTGAGTGTTTCCTTTCAGTATGGGCTGTGCTTCTTGTTGCAAAAAGTGGGAAATTTTGTTAATGGCAAAGCGTTCAGATATACTGAAAGTTTTGCCATTACAGGTGGGAATATGTATGTAAGTGTTTGTGAGTTAGGGTTGTAATGTCCAGAAAAAGGGATAGAATTAGGGTTGTGCATGTATGCTATTAAACATGAAGTGTGTCTGAGTGTATTGTGTATTGGTACTGTAAGGGAAAGTGTTTTGTAAGATATAGTGCATGGGGGGAATTAGGGGCAGGGGAAGGTTTGGATTAATACATATTAGTAAGATGATATACATTTATCTTCAGTTTTTCTAGTCCAAAGTGTTATATAGCAACAGTGGTTCTGGATATTTCATTCATTTATAAAATGGATGTATCATTGCTTATGTTGTAAGTGATGTTTTTTTGTTTAAAAAGAGGGGCAGGAGTTGAATGATTTATGTAATTTTGCTTGGACTATATGATATTATAGCAATAACCAATGATGTTGATGTGGTATATTGAAGATTTACCCATGGTTGGTGTGGTTTAATCACAAGGGCGAAGCCTAAGTGATTAAACAAAGAAAATCGTGGGTAAATCTGCAATATGTGCAACTGAATGCTTCGCACGGACGGCTTGCACGGTCAAACCAAATAGAGCAACCACAAACAACCAGCAGAACAGATGGTGAGCCCAAGTACTTTATTAATCAAAGTAACATATAAAGATATGTCACTAAACCAGACCGGTTTCGGCCTTACAGCCTTTCTCAATGGTATACAAAAATAGATTAATACAAAAGAAGAAGAACTGATTCAGGTTGTATTTATACTCCTCCCTATTAAAACAGGAATAGTTGGTATAGCCCAACCTAGTGTTTGGGATGTATACATACCCAAAAAAACTTAAGTAAATAATCAAAAACAGTTCATATACAATTATGAAACTAACAGTTTATGCATTAAATGATTGAATACTACTATCAGTGAAGATATAAAAAATAATTTCATAATACTGTAGGCAGATATATAAGAAATTTTTAAAAGAAAAAAACATGTAAATAGCATCTTGTAATTTTATAATGGCCTGATTATGTAAATACACAAAATTCATCACGGCCATACAAGAGCTAATGAAAATATATTCACTTGATGTAGTATCATAAAAAGGTATTATAATAACAACCACTCAGTGCTAAAGTGTACATTGGTCATCCTAGTTATTCTTATTATATAGCTCCTTGAGCATATATTATCAAAACCACATGAGTGCCACCAATCAGAAAAAACAAACAAAAATATGGCTTTACACGGCATGTATTGATATGAATAAATAGACCTAACCTCTCTCATAAATGGTCATTCAGACCAGGCGGAAAAAGTGCCCCAAGCTTAGTAATCCAGTATTGTTCTTTTTTATTCAAAATAGAGTGCCAACCCTGTTGACACTGTGTACTTGGATATCCAGTAATACGGCATGTTTACCAGGTTTTTTGGGATTCATATTTCGTTTCAGTGCTTAAGGAGGAACTAGGCCTATTAGGCGGAATTAATCGTTACGCTAAGAACCTTTTCTTCTTTTTCGTGGACATTGGTATTGTTTCTTATTTTTCAAAGCTCACAATAAGGACATTAATGTATTAAAGGCGTCAACATCTTTATATTTCTCCAAGATTTATTGCTCGGTTTTGGGGATATATGTTAAAACTGTATCTTAATGATATATTTACCCTAACCAGGGGGCGGAACTAATGGTGAATGAGTGCACATCAGAATATTGGAACTTTTTTCAAGACTGATAACGGTTTTCTAAAGGCTACGATTCCAATGTGGATGGTGTTTCTTTGATGGGATACTGCTGATCGAGGGGAACGGGTGCAAGAACCTTGTAGGTGTTGGACATATTATTCTGTAGATGGTTACGATTCCAATGCGGATGGTGTGTTATCAATGTCATACTGCTGGTCGAGGGGAACGTTTGTATAACTCTTGTTGATGTTGGACATATCTCGACTGTGTGTTTTACAGTACAGTCGATTTTGGACAATTATAAAATTGTTTGAACTGGATTGTTTAATATTAGTACAAAACGTTCATCTATAGGGGATACACATATATACTACACGAGAATTATATCAAAACACCAAGATAGTAGTTGTGTTTTACATTCCTTTTCGGTGGTAATGCCTTCTACGATGTGCTTTTATTTAAGTTTACAATAATATCCTTCTATGGGTATATGTGTATATATCCTTAACTAACTTTCAGTTGTTATAACATAGACTGAATGGTTTGTCATTGAAGCTGGGACACCATGGTTAAAAATGTAGTAGACCTTTGATTTAAATTTAGGATATACAGTGTATCAAGGGCAATATTATGAATTATTCATTAGTAGGATTTGAAGAAAACAATACATATAGGACAAACATCTTATGGTTCAATTAAGATTCTGGTTTCATTATGTGTTTTCTTATGCTTTATATAACCGTTAAGGGGAAATTGTATTTACCAGGCCACATTATCTGAGGGATATACATGTACATACAATTTGGATTTGGAACTAATTATGGACATGTATAACATGTTATTAGTGGCATATTTTTTCAACTTCCTTATCTGATACATGTTACATTACAACTTGTATGATTAAGAAAATCACATTTATATACTTGAACCTATTTATAGATCAGGATTCAAGGGGCTGTCTTTTGTGTACCTAATATGGTTATGTAGATACATTTCGACTGTAATCAAAAATCATTTACACAACTGTATGTGAATGATAACCAGGATACGATTTTATCAATATTGTAACAGTGATGATTTATTGAGTATGAGTCTTCATTTTTGGACTTAAGTGAGTTATATATCACTGTGTTAGGTGTATATAATATGTTGATGCTATCTTCAGTTACCTGCTGAATAGTGCACTATACACCATAGTGATTATATCAAAACTGGTGCCTGAATTTTCATAACCCATGGTTGGATGCCTCAGTGGATTATAATAATATTGGAAATATTGTGACTAGTATTATATGGCTGATTTTTCATTTTTCTCTTAGCATTACGGTTTCCTATTTTTGGTGTGTTCTCTGTTGAATTATCTCTTTTACACACTCTATAACTATATATCTTTCATTTAGCAAGTTGATCATAGTCCACTGGTTTGGTTAATGACAGAATATGGATTTGGAGCAGATTTTGAATGGGTTATGTGCTGATAGGCATGACTTAGGTGTATTTGGTGTCAATGTTATGTCAAGCAATAACCAAAATGGCTCTAATAATGGTCCTTTTGAGGGTTGTGACTCAGCCTTTAATAAATTTAATAAAGATTTGAGGAATCTTCGTGCCAATATATGGCATTTGCGATTATTCAAAGCATATATACAGAAGGATATTACTCCTAGAGGTTTGAGGGTCAGGTTACAGCCCTTAGTGAGCAGGTCGGAGGACAGGCTGATGAAGGAATGGAACCAGGCTCTTCATCAATCCTCTATGATGTTTGTAAAAATTTTGGCAGCATACTATGAGAGAATGGTGGATTTATGTCTAACAGAGGTTAAAAGTTCTTGTGAAGAGTGCAAACGTTTTGAATCTCAGCCCATATTTTCTTCCTTGGTTAAAAAATTATCTAAGGATTTGGCATCCTTTGATCAACTGACCAAGGACTGCAAAATTCGCAAATTCAACAGAGACTGCACTGACTATCAGAGGGGTCGTCCTTTTGATACTTCTAAAATGGTCAGGTTTAATGATACTAGTCACAAAACACTTGGTACGAAATCCAGAAAGAGACCTAGATCTATTTTAAAATCCACTGATGCATCCCTGGCCAGTACTTCCGGAGATGAAGAATCATCATACACGGATAATGATGGTGGCTACCATCGGGAATCACCAAAGAGTAAGAAACCCAATACTAATACCCCTTTAGACACTCACCAAGATGACGAGGGGGTCGCAAACATAAATGTAGTAACCAATTCTATGGAGAATTTGATACAAACATTGTTGACGTAGCTGAGGTTAACTTTGATAATGTTTTAAATTTATCTGATGTACCATTAACAGATGCACAAACTATATTGTTGAATAAAGGCCTTGGTTTTATTCCGGGTTTCTTTAGTGATGAATATAGTATAGTAAATGATGTTTTGTCATTTTGTCGCAATCTTAATCTTAAATTGTTATTTTCAGGTGACACCTCTCATAGATCTTCTGAGTTTAGATTTTTGAAATCTGATTTTCAACCACCCATGAACAAACACGTCTCCATATTTCAACAGTCAGTCATTAAAGATCTTCATTTTCATCATCATGAATCAAATATTTTAGGTTAAAACATTTCGATCATGGAAAAAACTGCTATAGAAGAACTTAAGCAAAATCGTGATATAGCCATTCTGCCTGCAGATAAGGGTGGTGCTGTTGTGGTTATGAATACAGGGGATTATCTATATGAGGGCAAAAGACAATTGGCAGACCGTAGATGTTACATGCAAATGTTTATAGATCCCACATTGGTATACAAGAAGGAAATTGATTCATTCTTACAGACAGCTGAGGATCAAGGTATTATAACACTTAATGCTGTCAAACACCTGACGGTCAAAGATCCACAAAAACAGATCTTATATCTTTTGCCCAAAATACATACGTCTATCACTAAACCCCCGGGTAGGCCTATAGTGTCTGGTATCGGATCATTAACAGAACCACTTTCAGCTTTTCTCACATTTTATCTTAAGCCACTATTGTCATTGGTTAGGGCCAGATTGAAAGACACGACACATTTTCTTCAGATAATAGCGGATACCCAACTGGAACAGGACTGGGTGATGTGCACACTTGATGTAAAATCCTTATACACTAGTATCCCACACTGGGCTGGTCTGCAATCATTACAATACTGGTTGGAAAAATGTGAAATGTACCCACCGGACTTTAATACACTGCTTATCTGCATGGCGGAACACGTATTAACTAAAAATGTTTTTTATTTCCATAGCGAGTGCTTTTTACAGCTTCAAGGTACGGCAATGGGGGCTTCCTTTGCCCCTATATATGCTGACCTTTTTATGGCCTATTTTGAGGAGTGTTTAATCTATGACTTATCACACAATATTTATATTGTTGAAATGGACATCTGGAGACGATACTTAGACGATTGTTGGATGGTGTGGAAGGCAGATATTACATATTTACAGGAATTCATTCAGTATTTGAATGATAATATATGGGGTATCGAGTTTACGGTAACATATGATTATAACATTATTAACTTTTTGGATGTTACTGTATACCGCAATGAGGATCATACCTTAAGTACCAAAGTTTTTTGCAAATACCCTCAATATAATACTTTGCTACATGCAACTAGCATGCATCCTTACCACACCATCCGCAATATACCAAAATCACAATTCATGCGTATGAAACGCATATGTTCATCAGGGGGTGATTTTGAAATAGCTAGGAATGATTTATGTTGTAGATTTAAACACAGAGGATACAAAATGAGGGATATCTCTTTGGCAAATGAATGGAGTAACTCATTGGACAGACAAACCTTATTGCAATATAAAAAGTTAGATAATAAGGATCAGGACTCAACAATAAGGTTTGTCACCACATACGGCAGGAACCATCAGCTGGTGAGAGATATTTTGAACTCAAATTGGAATATATTGATGGCACATGATGAATTGAGAACACTATTAGGTACAACATGTCATATGTCTTTCAGAAGGGGTAAAACTTTGGGGGGATGTTTTCCCACTACAAACACAAGGAAGGAGGAGGAGCTATCTATCAGCAAACAACCTTAACAGGAGATAGACTCATAGGTACCTTTCCTTGTGGTCATTGTTGTTCATGTTCGCAAGTATACACACTGAAGGAATTTTCAAGTGCTAACATGGAACGGGTGTATCAGACCAGGGTCTTTGCTAATTGCAGTACCACATGGGTCATTTATTTGGCCACATGTCAGTGTAAATCATTTTATGTGGGTCAAACATCCAGATCCCTCCGAATACGTATGACAGAACATAAGAGTGACATTCGGAATAAGAAGGAAACTAATGCCCTATATAGACACACCATCAAACATTCCAATGCACAATTTAGGTTCATGGTCATTGACAAAATTGTAGGGGATCGTAGCCATCAACAGGGTTGGCACTCTATTTTGAATAAAAAAGAACAATACTGGATTACTAAGCTTGGGGCACTTTTTCCGCCTGGTCTGAATGACCATTTATGAGAGAGGTTAGGTCTATTTATTCATATCAATACATGCCGTGTAAAGCCATATTTTTGTTTGTTTTTTCTGATTGGTGGCACTCATGTGGTTTTGATAATATATGCTCAAGGAGCTATATAATAAGAATAACTAGGATGACCAATGTACACTTTAGCACTGAGTGGTTGTTATTATAATACCTTTTTATGATACTACATCAAGTGAATCTATTTTCATTAGCTCTTGTATGGCCGTGATGAATTTTGTGTATTTACATAATCAGGCCATTATAAAATTACAAGATGCTATTTACATGTTTTTTTCTTTTAAAAATTTATTATATATCTGCCTACAGTATTATGAAATTATTTTTTATATCTTCACTGATAGTAGTGTTCAATCATTTAATGCATAAACTGTTAGTTTCATAATTGTATATGAACTGTTTTTGATTATTTACTTAAATAAGTTTTTTTGGGTATGTATACATCCCAAACACTAGGTTGGGCTATACCAACTATTCCTGTTTTAATAGGGAGGAGTATAAATACAACCTGAATCAGTTCTTCTTCTTTTGTATTAATTTATTTTTGTATACCATTGAGAAAGGCTGTAAGGCCGAAACCGGTCTGGTTTAGTGACATATCTTTATATGTTACTTTGATTAATAAAGTACTTGGGCTCACCATCTCTTCTGCTGGTCGTTTGTGGTTGCTAAATCTGCAATATATCACACCACGGACTCTGTCATTGCTATTATACAATGACATTATTTAAGAAAAAAATTACTTGCTTTTCTTAAATAATGTCATTGCATGATGGCTCAGTGGTGTTCTTCCGCTTTCCAAGGATATCTTGCTGCTTTTTTTGATGTACTGCACACGTGTATGGGACTTTCGTTCCCACACTTACGAAGTGCATCAGTGCTGTGTGATGGGTGCTGTATATAGGAAGCAATGCAGAAAGGAAGATCTCTGTTGCTGTTTTTTGTTTTTTTTTTTAATTTTATTTTTATTTTTAAAGATATCGGGACACTTTGAAGATACGGGAGAGATGGGACATAGACAATAAAAGGATAGTCAGGTACATTTCTCTAGTTTTTCATAAAGTACCTGATTATTCTTCTGTTTTTGTCTGTCCTGTCTCTATTTTTTTTTAAAGCAAAGAAAGTGAAATTTTTATGGCATATATTAATGGAAAAAAGTCTGGGTGACCGGACCTTTTTCCATTGGTATATGCTCGGATTTACAATGGGCATGCTGGTTGGGCTGGCCAATCAGCATTTTCGTTTTGGAATGTTAATGGCCAGTCATTGCATAAATAGCAATATATGTGAAGCATAATGTTTGTTAATTTTTAACTTGTTAATACAGTTTGATTACTTTTATATAAATGTAAATGTGAAATGTCAGAAGTAATAGTTCAATAAAGGTGTTTAAAAAAAAAAAATTGGAATCTGTAAATTAAGGATACCTGCTCTAATGAAAATAGCAAATAGCAGAAAAATGTATTTGGCATAGTCTTGTCAATATTTTGCATATGCATTTCAGGTATTAAAGTAGAGCAAGAAAGAGTTCACATCTTCAAGGAAAACATATTGACTGCAGCACGTTGCCACAATTCCATGCTATTATTCCTAATGGAAATAGAACCTGAAAATATGGGAACTATGATGAAGTACTGTGAAATGAAGGAAACAAAAACTTTCTCATCAAGTCAGATTCGAAGTGCAATGCAGATTCCAAGCAAACCGCATCTACACTTCTTCACTAATTTCCTGTCCTATTGCTCTGACATGACTGCCCCTGAAAGAAACAGTACATGCAGTTCTACAAAGTACATTCCTGACTTTTTCTGATTTCGGAGAATCAGTTGTCTGTAACACATTTAGTAACAACAATTATTTCAGTACTAAAGGCTATGCAATAGCCTTTAATGCTGAACTTGAAAATGAGCAGTGGCTCAGACTTACATAACTAAAAGAACATACTCTCCTTATTATATCATATTAGGAACTGTATTCAAAACTAGAGAGTTGGTGTACTCTGGAATTTTAGATTGTTTCTATCACCTGTGTTATCACTTTCATTTATAAATCTGAGTCACATTGTTAGAGCTGCAGAGCATTTCATTCTCAGTCAGGCAGTTGATAGGAATAGTATGAATCAGATAGACAGATGTGATATTTTACTATCTTGAATGTAATGTGAGAAAATGGTCTAAAAAGCCAGACATGGTTTCTCTCTTCTATTTTACCAACTGTATTCTGATTTCTTTAGTCTGCACCCGGTTTCTCTAACATCATTTTATCATATTTAGTTCATCAATCAAAAATGGTACTTCACTATCATTGCATTTTGTCTGCAAATGTGAGGGCTCATGTTCATTTCTTGGATATTATCTTGAATTATCAGGCTTTGCAGTGAATAGCAATGCCTAAAAATATATCAGTTACATTTAAGCATGCTAAAACCAGACATGAATAGGTTAGATTTTTGTATATTTTCATATTTTTGTGAATCTAAGGGCATTACATAAATGTGCTAGCATTACTTGGTGACATATGAAAGTGGCCAGGTTTGCTACTCAATGTTCCTTTTAACATTGTGTTGAATTAATTTACCTTTTGTTGGGTACCTGTTGTTTAATTAAGCAATAACTGACAATGCGGTGTGGTATATTGAAGATTTACCCAGGGGTGATGTGGTTTAATCATGAGGGCAAAGCCCTCATGATTACATAATGCCAGCCATGGGTAAATCTTCAAAATACCACAACCATGGAGTCGGTTATTGCTATTATACAATGACATTATTTATGAAAAAGAATACTTACTTTTCTTAAATAATGTCTTTGTATAATGACAGATTACTGTTCTTCTGACGGTGGTGGTATAGTGCTTCCTTGTGTTGATGTACTGTGCATGCATATGGGAATTGCTTCCCATGCATACCCAGTACATCAATGCTTTGAAACAGAAGCAATGGAGAAAAGAAAGTCTCCGTTGCTCCATTTTTTTTTTATCAAAAAAAAAAAAGTTTTGGACACCTTATACCAAAGGAAAAAAGTTTGGGCAACTAGACCTTTTTCCGTTGGTTTATTGTGAGATTTACAACAGGCACACTGGCCAATCAGAGTGCACATTTTGGAATATTAATGGGGGGGGGGTCATTGTATAATAAGTAATAAGTATCGATGCTTTGTGGAGAAAATAAAAAAAAAATGTTCCAATTAGGTAATACAGGATAGGATAGGCAGCATTACACAATAAAAGACTGCCTAGAAGTGCTTTAAGACCCAATTACACCAGAGGAAGGTGTTGTTGCCAGTAAAATATCTTATGTTGCCAGTATTGCTCAGAGTGTTATAACTATAATTATTGATAATATGTTTAGAAAACTGTATTATCTGTGCAAGTATTTCTAAATGATAATTTTACAGTATTTATGTCTACCACATTTAAATGTAAAATAGTATTGCTGTTTAATGGCTGCAGTACCACACACACACACACACACACACACACACACACACACACACACACACACACACACACACACACACACACACACACACACACATATTCTCATACACACACACACTCACAAAGTGCATTTCAAAGCAAATATTTGACTTATCTTAATGCCAGTGATCAAATTCAATAGATAAAAGCATCATTTTATTGTTATTACCTCAACCCAGCAAAAGTAAGCAGGTAAGCTATAAAGGTTATTCAGATTTTTTGTGTCTTTCATTGTTTTTTTGCATAGTGTACATAAACTGTCAAAATCAAAAAAAGTCAAAGAATCTCACCTGCAAACATTTTTGTCAACAAAGCTGTGAGTTTTTGTATTGCGGCTCTAAATGGAGCAGAACCAGAGAAAGTTGATTCTCTTCTGCTGTGTTTATTAAGTCGCATAGCAGTTCATTTTAGCACTGGTTCAGAGAGCACATACATCTACTTTCTCCTTTCTCCACTTTGATTTACTTGATGTGCTGTTTTGTATTGTATTGGGTGAGGAATGGGCTCCTTCAGCTGGACTGTGATGATGGGTTGATGCACGTCCTCTGTTCTTATCTGGCTGTCTTGATCTTCACATTTTATCAATGTGTAGAACAGAATCAGCTTGTGCACACTAGCATTGCACCATATGGAGTATGCTGATTAGAGCTTCATAGGTAGGTACTAGGCTATCTGCCCAAAGGCATTTACAAGCCTAGCCGGAATTGTGTTGGCTTCCGCCTCCCCCTTAGATTAGTTCCCTGTGCCTCTGTCCTGCAGAGCCATTGAAGTGATCCCTGGGGTAAACTTTCTATTTCCCATCTACTCGTCAAGGTTTCTCTTGAAGAGTGTTAGTGAGGAACTCTGCCTAATGTAGACTGAAATCTTGTTCGAGAGCATGGGAAGTCTCTGAAAAGGAATCTATCCCTCCAGCACATCCTATTTATTGTTGTGGTGAGGTTTAGATTTCTAGAGTGTGTGGCTCGAGGGGATATGGTTTTCTTTTGGTGGAGCATCTCCATCAAATCTGGGTTGGACATGGCCTTGTATATCAGGCATAGATCACCTCTGAGTAGGCAGTATGCAACCGAGTACAGCTGGAGTTTCTTCAGTTGAGTTGCATAAGGCATCTGTTTGAGGCTAGTGATCCTCTTGGTGAGGTACTTCTGTGGCCTTTCCAGCTGTTGCAGGTGTCTTGTAAGGTATATCCCAAATGGGGCGTTGTACTCTATGATGGGTCTAATGAGTGATGCATAGAGGAGCACAATGACCTCTTTTGATCTGGATGCCAACCCTTTTGTGATTAGGTGGGCCACATAGAAGGATTTTCTAACCACTTTGGCAATGTGATTATCAAAGGAAAGATTACTATCTACTTGGGTCCCCAGATCCCTTATTACATCTTCCATATTTAGTGGGCTACCACCTATGTGGTAGTTTGTAGATGCTTTTTTTCCAAAGGGGATGACTATGCACTTTTTGGCATTTAGCTCGAGGCAATGGTTTTGACACCAGGTATCTGTCTTAGTGAGACCCTTTTGGAGGATGTCTGTGTCAGCCAGAGAGTCAACTATAGTCCATAGTTTGCAGTCGTCTGCGAACTTAGTCAGCCATAGACCTCCTGTGCTTGCCTGTACCACTGAGAAGTATATGCAGAACAGGAGGGGTCCTAGGACTGAGCCCTGGGTAATGCCACTTGTAACAGGTTTAGAGTCAGACCTAGCTCCTGCAACTCTTACCGTGTGGGTTCTGTCCATGAGCCAGTTGGCAACCCATCTCATGATGTAAGGGTTTATGTTCAGGCTGGTGAGCTTGTCTATAATACCAGAATGGGTAATGGTGTCGAAGGTCTTTGCGAGGTCTAGGTAGGCTGTGTGGACCACCTTTCCCTCGCCTATAGCCTTGGGAACTGTCTCAAAGAAGTCCACCAGGTTTAGGAGGCATAACCTGCCCTTAACAAAGCCAAACTGGGTAGGGTCTAGTGTTTGGAGGTTCTCAATGTTTCTGTTAATGAGATCCATGATGATGCACTCCATAGCCTTGCAGACCAAGCTAGTCAGGCTTATAGCGCAATAGTTTCCAGGGTCTGTTGTGGCTCCACCTTTGTGGAGTGGAATAATCGTTGCTGTGTGCCACTCTATGGGCATGTAGCCTGTGGAGATGTTGGGTTTGAACAGTGTGTTTAGGTGAGGGGTTAGTTCATCTTTGAGCTCATGTAGGATGCAGCCTGGGACACCATCCGGTCCCATTGATGCTGTGTTTTTGGCTTTGGAGAGGGCTGTTTTAACCTGAGTGTCTGTGATTTCAGGGGCACTACATTCTTCTGGTATGGTTATGGGCCCTTTGTGGGGTGAAAGGGGGGTGAAGTTTGCACTGAACCTGTCTGCCAGGATGTTGGCGATATTGGCTGGTTCAGTGTATTTTGTGCCATTCTGCACTAACTCTGAGCAGATTTGATAATTGCCACTTAGATTTTTGACATAGCTAAAGAATGCCTTGTGGTTATCTTTGGAGTCCTTGCAATTTTTCTTTCAAAGCTAGCCTTGGATGATTTTATGAGGGATCGTAGTTTCTTGCTGATACTGATCAGGGATGTCTTACCTTCTTGGGATTTTACTCTTTTCTGTACTAGTTTACTCCTTCTGTTGTATAGCTTGTTTATGGCAGGGATCCACCAGACTGGTTTCCATTTCTTGGAGGAGTGAGTCTTGGTTTTGCTTGGGATAGCACGATCCATGCATTCTTGTAGGTGCCCATAGAATGCATTAGTAAAGGATTTTGCACCATGCTATCCTTTAGCATGAGGGCTTTGAAACTTTCCAGCTCGGTCTTAAGTAACGTGAAGTTTGCTTTTGAAAAGTTTTTCATGGTGGTCTCTTTGACTGGGGGTGGGGCGGAGTGTGGATATCCAGAGTGATTAGTTTATGGTCAGATCTAACCAGCAAGGGGTTGACCTCCGGCGTAGAACACCGGTCACCCATGTTGGTGATGATCAGGTCCAATATGTTGTCACTTCTGGTGGGGGTGTTGACCAATTGATCCAGGGCATTTGCGTTTATAAATTCTAGGAAATGTTGGGGAAGGGAGTTAGTACTTGAGTAGTTCTCCCAGTTAATGTTTGGGTAATTGAAATCACCCAATATCATGGAGTTTGGTACGACTTTTATGTTTCCCAGTGTTTCCAGAAATGAGGAATGAGGATCCTGGGACATGGTGGGTGATCTGTAGCAAGCTACAATTTGAATTGCAGTTTTGCCCATTGTTAGTTGGACGTAGATGATCTCTGAAGCATCATGCTGTACCACTAACCTGGAGGTGTGGGTATCCATGATGAATATGGATACGCCCCCGCCTTTTGTATTTTGGTCCGGATTTTGTGGCTGAAATGTATGGTATGAGTTGTAGCCTGGTAGTGCTAGATTGCTCTCTAGAGCCTTAAACCAGGTTTCAGTTACTGCACATATATTGATTTTCTCCGTACTGAGGAGTGCCTCGAGTGCATGCATTTTGAGGTTTAGACTTTTGGCATTGAACAGCATTACCCTCAATTTTTTGTTACTTGTGCTATTTATGGTGGTGGGTTTGTCTTTTCAGCCTTGCTAAAAACGGCACTATGGGGGTGGTTAGAGCCTTGGCCAGTATTCGAAAGCCTAACGGTGACAGGTGCAAGCCATCTCTAGCGAACCAGCATGGCTTGTCGAGCATGTCATTCCAGGCTGACAGCCACTGGATCCCCCTTGAATGACACCAGAAGCTTAGCCAAGTGTTGAAATTGATAATTTTTTCTTTATACTGTGGTATCATTCTTGGTGAGGGCAGGATGCTACTCAAGGTCAGGGTCATACTGGCCTGGGCTATGTAATCAGAGAGCTCTTCCATTTTTCTTTTCATGTAGTCCAGGGAGGTATGGCTCAGGTCATCCACACCAATACAGACAATGACAGAGTCGTATTTGTACTTATTCTGGTGTGACTTGAGTGCTTGTTTTATGTGGCGGATCCTGGCACCTGACAGGCAGCTAACAGTAACCTTCTCCTTGTTCAGCCTAGTGAGTGGGATGTCAGTATGCCTGACTATAGAGTCACCTATTACTAGTGTGTGGGGTATGTTATTTTGCCTTAAGGGCTGTGATTGCGTGGCACACTGTTTTTGTGAAGTATGTGTTTCATGGTTTGTGTTGGGGGTGGAGGTTGCTTGGGTGTCTGCTTTGGAGGTCTCTGTTGCTTTTGCAGATTTTTATTTAGAGCCTCCGAGTATGTTTTTGTATATTTATGTGTGTTTACTACCTATGCTGGTTTCATAGGTCTATGTGAGCCTGGTGGTGTGATGCAAGTAGTTCCCTTCTCCTCTTGACTATCTGGTCCAGTGTTGGGTTGAGAGAGCCTAGCCTCCAGTTTGGCTGTATAATTGCATCTCTCGCATGCATTAGTGTTTGGTGGTAGGAGGAGAGAGTTGTCTTGTACATGAGGCAGTTGTAACACTGCCTCAAAATGCCCAGATTCACTATTTGGCCCGGAGAGTGCATCCAAAACTGCCCTTTGGACATGCCTGGATAGGTACAGTGAACTGTTTTACTGATTGGCTGGTAAGGTTGAATAGAGAAGTATTGTCCTTCTCCACAGTATAGGGGGGTCTAGTGCTAAGGTTTATTAGTGCTTGAATGAGTTTTGAGCAAGTGCTGGGCTGAGAAGTGAATGGTTTGAGTGCTTAAGTTGAAAGTTTGTCTAGTTCCAAGGGAAAAATTGAAGAGTAGGCTCTGAAACTGGAAAAAGTTATTATGCACTTTTTAAGCATCAGAAAAGGGTATAACAGCTTTCGTTATGTACTATTGAAAGCTGTTATGGCTCTAGATACATGCTGCAGCAAATGTTAGCTATCATAGAAGTCTGGAAACATTTGAAGTCCTTGACAACTGAAATATATCTCTTGTTGCCATAAGAAGTGTACCTAAATAAAGTGTCTTAACAGTTTTTAAAGCTGTTGGTTAATCAGAATATACTGTATTTCAGACCACTGCCTGTGTGTCTGGGTGACAGGTTAAGTGCTTTATATCTTTCAAATCTGGCAGAAGGCGACATCTCCAGTACTGGTACACACCCAGGTGTTGGGGGTCATATACATTACCAATGTCCACTTAGACAAGGTGATGAACAAAGGTAACAGGTAGTACATTGGGACAGGTAGTATTCTATCTTGTAGAAAGAATAATGATTGCATTTCTCTAGTCATAATCAAGTAAATATATCTTCTGGAAACTGATGTAAAGATTTACCTGCCAAG
The DNA here is from genome assembly GCF_019279795.1 of Protopterus annectens. NCBI lineage: Eukaryota > Metazoa > Chordata > Ceratodontiformes > Protopteridae > Protopterus > Protopterus annectens. Next base: position 1,640,982,439 of record NC_056733.1, on the reverse strand, counting down.
CTTTACTTCACTCTGTTTCACAATGAATTTATTGACATCTGTTTCTCGAACAGATAACAAGGTGTATATGATAAGAGATCTAATCACAGTTCTCAGTATTTTCAAGTTTAAACAGTGTAGCAGGTGGTTTGATGAAGATGAAGTACAAGTGATGTCTGTACTGCTGCCAAAAACAGGGATGTGGATCAGTACAAAATATTACAGATTTCTTTGGTTCCCCACTATATTAATAAAAAAAAAAACAAGCAGTACTTAATTTTCTATGCGAGATGCATAATAATTGCTAGAAACTGCAGAAATGTATTTCCTAATCATAGTTTGATTTTCATATAAAAATATGTCATTATTTTCTGAATAAAAATGTAACATATACTAGAGATGCACATAGTCTAACAAAACCTGCAGCAAATAAAGTAAAAATGTGATTTAATCCACAATATGTGTGTGCCTTCTGTGGCATAGAAAGATATGCTAATTTGGGACATTGAAATGAAAAAAACAAAAATGTATATAAATTTTGAAACTTCCTTCTCCTGAAAAAAACATTTATACATGGATGTGAAATGTGAAGCAAACTGTAATTTATCTCCTCTGTACTTGCAACAGCGAGCCAAAAGACATTAAAAGACTCTTTAAAGAAATAGTTAATGTACAGCAATTAAACATATTCATTAGTATATCTGAAATTCTATTTGGCTACTCTGTGGTCTACATGAAAGGGTAAAAACTAAATAGTTTAAGAAGCAAAAAAAAAAAAAGACAGAGCTACCCTCATGACTGTCATGGACAGACACGGGAGTTTGTTCTTTGCAGACTTGGGCCTCTGCCTGGAATTTCAGATAGTTTAGCTAAGGCTCAGTAATTCTTTTTGCTAAGAAGTAGCTAAACAAAGACTAGTTCTAGCTAGCTAGTTTTCTTTATTTCATTCTATTTGTTTAAATGACTATTTTATTTTATTTTTGTGCAGTTTCCTATCTCTGTTTATATATTTATCTGTTAACGATGTTGCTTAACTAACTCTTTTTCTAAGTAGAGTATTTTATTTATTAACTTTTAAAAAGTTTGTGGCTGGCCATCTACATTTTGGAATTTACTTATGAAGGACATGGCTAACTCCTTCTGTTCCCTACTTGCCTCGTAAATTCAATGGATGCTAGCAGCTGTTCACTGAGTCACCGTAGGAGACAGATGCAACTGATAAGCATGGACTGATTGAAACAGCATTCATGGGTAATGATGATAAGCTACTGGCATCTACTTCCATTGGCCAAACTACTCCATATACTATCATTTTTTTTTTAATTATTTGGTTTATTAGCAAGAGTGAAACAATAATTGGAAGGTATCCAGCCTGGTAATCTAGAGTGGTGGCTGTTTAATACTACATGCCAGGACAGAAGTTTGCCGGGATAAAGAAGATTAACTGCTTTTGCTGAAAATAAATTATAATTAATGTAGACAACTGAGCACTGGAAGGCACTGAAACTCAGAGAAAGTGATGATAATGGGAGTGCTCAGTGTGGAGTCTAATCATGGCTGTGGACTATCTAGGAACATACTCATGGCAATAGAGCATGTTCCCTGCTGGCCTTTGTGGCCAGGGTGCATATAAGAAATGAAGTGACTTGTATTCATGTTTCAACTCTATATAAATCTATTTGGTACTATGATGTGCCTTTGATGTGCTGGAGAAATTAGAACACCTGGATAAACCCTAAAAGGAAGACATGCATACTCCATACAGACAAAACATCAGCAAATAACTCAACCAGTGAACCAGGTATTGTGGGATAGCAATGTTGCTCACTGTAACACTATGCAGGTGATCAGTTGTTTTCACATACATCCTGTCCAGACTTCCAGAGATAGCAGTTTACTATGTATAAGGCTCATGTTTGACTGTGATGGAAAGTAAAATATATTATGGATAAATTGTTACTCTTAGATACACTGTAATAGCACCAAAACATTCCCACACATACATAAACCATAGGAATGTTCATTTTTATACCGATTTAAAATAATGCTCACAGTAAAAGATTTCTAGTTTGCTTCATACAAACACACAAATATTTTAGCTTATTTCACTCAAATTCTTACCAGTCCTGCAAAGCCCAGTTAATTATTGACTTAGCTTAACAAATGACAGCAGAGTCATTCAGTTCACTCACAGACAGCTCCTGTGCCGCCAATTATAGCCACTTTTTTGAAAGTGCATACCTTAGATGTCTGATTGAATTATTGCAATGTTGATATATTTTAGCTTTGTTTCACACAAACTGCAGTCATTTTAAAGTAGTTTGCCTTGCTCCATACAAACGTACATTATTTTCAAAATCAGAATAGTGACTGTTTAACTTGAATAAATAAAAAGAGTTTTATTTCATCCACAGGCAGCCCTGGTGCCTGTACCCAGCAATTTTAGCCATTTTGTTGAATGTCTCCACTTCAGATGTCTTTATTTAGTATATTCAAATTAAATAAGTTGTTACAATCATTTTAATTCAGTTTTACACAAACATAAAGACCTACATCAACCAGAAAAGTAAAGTATCCCAACTTGCTTCACACAAATACACATTAAGTATGCATAGTCATCCACTATCAACAATATATGGTTATTCTTCCAAATTAAAAAATATGGTCTGTACAACTGACTACTACTCAAAAGGGTTCCTATCAGCAGACTGTAGATGCATGTTTTCGAACGCGTCTTGGTCGAACTGACAAAACTGAAATGGCAACATATCAAAGTGGCATGTAAGTGAATTCTTTCCGTGGGAAAGAATTCACTTGGCCGCTTCTGTACTTTGCCGATTTTGGCACTGTAGTGTGGTCTCAGAGTTGGTATATTTAAGTAGGGGTGTGTGGAGGGCGAGGCCCCCACTTAATCTCATGTTTTAATGTGCTTTCTTTTTTTTTTTTTTTTATATTGTAACAGCGATTTTTTTTCCCATGGAAAAAAAAATCACTGTTCTGACAGTTCGGTTTTGTACGCTTTCGCTTAGATGGTGTTGATTAATCACCGTTCGCTTACCTATGCGTTCGGTGATCTAATATAGACCCACTCAAAATACTGGTGGTCTGCTAGGATTAAAAATACATGATACAAACTAACCTGTCTGATCTTGACCACAGCATTTCCTTTGCTGTTTACACCTCCATCATCACACCTACTTCGATGTTGTAAATATCCTGGATTTATTCTCTGTACCACTCACAATCTATACAGATAACAAATCAGAAAGTGTTTGAGACTCTGATTTATGGTCTAGATCACAGACAGAATGGAACTGAAAGCCCACAAACTGAGTAGATGTATGCACCTCCCCATTAAAGAACTGCAGCTGTCACTACTTTGAACACAAGTACTGTAGCAGCAGCCTGTCTTTACTAACAAAAATGAAAAGTCAGAAAAGAGACCCTGGGTGAATAGCTGCCTAGGTGGCGACCTAGTTTGCCTATGGTTAGAGCAGGCTACCCTAAGCCTTTCTATGTCAAATAAATACCAAGTAAACAAAAGTGTTTGTTATTGCAGTGTGAAATATTGCTTATTTTTTAAAATATTAAGTAGGAGTCGGCTTTATTCTGGCAGACTTTGTTACATTTATTTTACTAATTTACAATGTGTGAAATATGATAAAATCTGAAACAATATTTTTGCGTATATAAATTTAATATTTTTAAGTTAGCTCTCGAAGGATATCCCTGAACATAGATAGATAGATAAATAGATAGATAGATAGAAAGATAGCTAGAAAGATATAAGCATAGACTTAATGTATTCTGTCATTATTTATTGTCTGTAAAAGCTATTCAAGCTCACCTCTTTTTATGATTAGATGCAGTCTGGGGTAGAATCATACAGCCAGTTGGAGAAACTAACATTAGCAACAGAGGCATATAGCTGGGAGGATTTAAAGCTGTTACACACTAAAGATGCAATCTCCACATTAAAGCATTAGTAGCTCAACAGGTAGTACATTGACCTTTTGTGCAGAATGCTGAGGGTCCTATTCCCACATTAAGTAATTGGAGTAATTTTTCACTATTTACACTCCTGAGTTTCCTGTCCTTGGGATAAAATTTCAAATTGGGCCACCATTTGTTTGAACTGGTTGTAGCTGAGGTAGCTGTGAAAGATCCTACACAGTTATTAAAATGAGTATAGAAAGCATGCAGCTACTTGAATGGCTTAATTTGTTAATGACTTATGTTCCAAAACACAGTAAAAGACATACAGGCCCGTGATTCATTAAGACCTGCACAACGTGCAGGAATAGTGCAGAAGCTGCTGCATGCAATATGTCCACCAAGCAATTCAGTATAGAGCTCCCGAGATGTGCACGAGTGCTCCTACACTATTCCTGCATGAACACTACTACCTTATGCTAATTACCTCATTTGCTGGTGAAAACCATGCAAATGAGGTGAATTAGTGATTCAGCAAGCAGGCAGGTGCTTGTGCAGAAATAGTGTAACCTGCAGAAATGTATTCAGTTACTAGCTGAACACATTAATGGAAATAAGAAAATGGAGGCATGACAGCCTCAAATAAAGCATGTATTCTATTTATTAAGCATGCCAGTTTACATTTTTTAAAATAAAACTCTTTTTTTTTGGCTGATCTTGGCCTTTTAAGCATAGGGCAGCAGCGTGCAAACAGGATTGTGCCGAAACTAAAAAAAAAGGGGGGGGGGTCATTTTTGTGAGAAATCTACATTTTGCCATTATAGTCAATGGCATGCAGAATGAAAACAATACCAGGGAATAGTGGTTGCTAAGGGGAAAGGTTCTGTGTAAGTGTAGTAACTCAGGAGTAAGGCAATGGTGTATGCAAATGAGGGGATTTATACTGAATCACAGATTTCTTCTAAGTGTCAGACTGCACCTAACCGTGTAGGTGCTGTAAAACCACGGTGTAGACAGGAGGAACAGCTAACATAAAAGGGGGATGTGCCATGCTTGCTGTAAGCACACTGGAGCTCAGTAGCCTGTGTTTCCCTTAGCTAAGCACAGCTAAGAAGGGGGTGTGTCTGAGGCTGTATTTTTCTATTCCATGAAATGCAGAGCGTGTTCGCATAGTGGGAGGGCCAGTTCCGCTTAAAAGTGTTTACTTTAGCTAACCGGGCCTAAAAAAAAAAAAAAAAAAAAAAAACACAGGGGATAGCAGAACTGTTTACATTTCAGCACCGGGAATGTGCAGCACCCATCAGGGCATAAACAGGGAGGAAATGGGAAGGGGAAACAGCAGAAGGAAGGCAATCAAGGAGAACTGCCATAGCTGGCAGATGGAATGCATCAGAATCAGCCAATTACACAGGCAGCAGCCCAGCACCCTACTATAAACTATGCTAACACCTTTCATTCTCATTTTTCCCACAAACTCTACACCACTGGTGTACATATTCAGGGGAATTTTAAACTGACAAATCTAACAAAACATGCTAGGGGCTGCTGTTGCTCTGTTCTATCAGTAGTTGCTAGAGACTGAGGATTGTGAGGAGGAAAATGCTGACATCCAACTCAGACCAAGGAGGAGGAAAAGAGTGTTCAGACCCAGGGTAACCTACCAGGGGCTACATGATCTGGAGATAGTAGAGTGGTGCAAGGTGGACAGGGACAATACTTCAACAACCTGCTGAGGTGTGAGGCCTCACCTCAGAGCCAGAACCAACAGAGAGGAATCCATCCTAGTGGATACAAAGGTATGTGTAGCCTAAATAATACTAGCTACAGGTATTTTCCAAAGACCAACTGGGGATATCATGGAGTTCTCACAGGCATCTGTGTCCAGGATACTCTACCATTTCCTGGATGCCATGCGACAACATGTGGCTGAGCACATTCACTTCTCCAGCACCCATGAGGAGAAGACCAGCAATATGCATCTCTTCCACCATGTAGCAGAATACCCAGAGGTACTGGGTGTCATAGACTGCACACACTTCCACATCAAAGCACCACCTGGTGACCAGGGTAGGCTCTAACTAAGCCACAAGGAGTTTCACTCCATCAACTGCCAGGTCATGTGCGATGCCCAGGGCATTATCATGAATGTGTGTGCTGGCAGCCCTGGAAGCTATCACGACTCCCACATCTGGCATTCGTCACAGCTGTACCGTGTATTTGCTAGTTGGGACATCCCATATGGCCAGCTGGTGGGGATGCTGGCTATGCACTGGAGCCATGGATGATGACACCCATTAGAAATGCACACACACCCACACAAGAACGCCATAATGATGCACACGCACAAACCAGGATCGTTATAGAGCATGTGTTTGAGATGCTCAAGTCTTGGTTCTGTTGCCTTTACATATCTGGTGGAGCCGTGCAGTACTCTCTCACCCCATGTGCACACATGTTCATAGTATGTGCCATGCTACACAATATGATCCTGCAGAAACAGCTGCAGCAGGAAGAAAATGGGGAAGGGCCACACAGCCCCCCACCATTACCAAGGTCTCCACAGGCACAGAGAGACTCATAGGAGGAACATACTGATGGTGCCTTTGTAGGCAGATGGAGGCATGCCCAGTATGCTCTGGCTTTGTCTAAGAGGCAACCCATAGCACATACACTGTCACTGTAGGGCCCCAGGGACTGATCTCTCTCTCTGACTTGCACACACAGTAAAATGGATGGCAAACATCACACCACCTCTACCTTACCATGTATAGGCAGTGTACTGTGTGCATTCAACATAGTCAGCCCTCATGCTCCATCCTCACAACAGCCTCAGGCACAAGGTAAATGAATGGAGTAAATTTTCTGATAGCATATCTTTGGTATTGATCAAGCATGCAAGGGAATGGGGTGACTAACTGGGATAGCAGCAGACAATTGACAGCTCTGTGGGACAGCAGGAAGTGTATCCCCAGTACTAGCCTACTCACACCATGCAGTACCACCCTAGTTGACAAATACCACTGCAGTATATGTGGTGAGCCAAATAACTTGGGAGGGGTCATAGGTCACATGAATGGATGTTGGGGTCCCATACCCACCACCAGCCTCACCCAGCAGATCAGCTGTAGAAAACCATACAGAAATGTCTAGCAAAGGCCCCTGTATGGCAATATCCATGAAATCTATATCTACAGATGTTTACACAGTGATATCACAGCAGGTCTGGCAGTGGCAGGATGGCTTTAAAAGGTAAGAAGTCTGAAACTACAAATGTTTATGCCAGAACAATCTGACCTATGGTTGATACTGTTATGCCTCTAGTCTCAAAGATAGGGCACACCACTATGCTAAATGAGACAAAAATGTTAAGCAAATATCATCACAGTCTCTGCAAATGTGTATTGTGTACAGATGTGCCCCCCCCATAGTCACATAGAAATGCAATAACATGTTCCTAGCCTTAAGCAGCATCCAGCCATCAACTAGAGTGATGCCTCAACACAAACTGAAAGCAATTGTCAGTAACACCCACAGTGCACTTACTGGTACCATCCCAGGGTTGTCTACTGCCAGCATCCTGGGAACATATGAGCATAAGAATGCACTGCCTTGAAACAGGTGGCCAGCATCTGTCACATCTGGCCTACAGGCCTATGGCAAATGCCTATTTCTCACCCACAGTGCCCTCCTAGGGAATGTCATGGGGTCCATAACACCAACACAACTCAGTCTACAAAATACAAAGAAAAGCCATGCGTCTAACTGTTAGAAGAAAACATGCCAGTGTCAGAGAGCCAGAAATCTGGACAAAGCCATGAATAATGGGGTTAAAAAAGAAGGGCACTTTTGAAATACTGCTCTAATAATGCTATAAAGTTGATGGAATGATTGTAGTAGCATGGGGTATCTGATGGGTATGAAGTCTGAAACTGCAATGTGAACTGTCAGTAATATCTGATTTCAACCCTGAGTGACTTGCAGAACACCCTATAAGCTCAGCGGCACATGTGATAACTATGTAACACTATAGTGCAAATAACTAGTTAGGTAGGAGTTCTAATCTCAGTCCTGACAAATGTACAAGTATGTGTGTGTGTTTATAAGGTAAAGCTTTAGTAGTAGTGTAGTACAAATAACTCGTTAGGTAGGAGTTCTAATCTCAATCCTAGCAAATGTAAAAGTGTGCATGTGTGTTTACAAGTAAAAGCTTTTGGGTCCATTAAAACCCAGTACACTTTCCCTTTCTCTCCTTTGGCGGTCCTGCAGATATCAGTCACCTTAGAAGTGCCTTTTGTCAGACCTCAGCTCCATAAGCTCTGTGGCATGTGCGATAACTGCATAACACTATAGTACAAATAACTAGTTAGGTAGGAGTTCTAAAACTCAGTCCAGGCAAATGTAAAAGTGTGTGTGTGTTTACAAGTAAAAGCTTTTGGGTCCATTCAAACCCAGTACACTTCCCCTTTCCCTACTTTAGCAGTCCTGAAGCTATCAGTCACCTTAGAAGTGCCTTTCATCTGACCTCAGCCCCATAGACTCTGTGGTGCATGCAAGAAGTGCATAATAACTAGTTAGGTAGGAGTTCTAATCTCAGTTCTGTCAAATCTGCATGTGTGCATGTGTATATGTGTAGTTTAAATTAGTTTGTGGCCTCCCTCCCACAGAACATCACCCATTACCATACTTTACAAGGGCTGGTGATGTTCCTCACCTTAGAAGTACCTTTGGACAGCTTTCACCCTATAAGCTCCATGGAGCTTGTGATAAAAGCATAACACTGTAGTAGGAATAAGTAGATAGGTAGGGGTTCTAATCTCAGTTCGGGCAAGTGTGTGCATGTTTGAACAGTATTCTGTCTGTGGGTGGGTTGTTGTGTTTGTGTGAGAACCATACCATTTGAGGGGTGGGTTTTGCTACATGTTGCTGTTGTCCACCCAGTACATGTCCCAGTGTCCACATTACAAGGCTCAAGTTGCCATCTACTGTAGAAGGACCTGTAGACACTCTGCAGCTCTATAAGCATTGTGCCATGTGCAATAACTATGTGACAGTATGGAATAGATAACAAGATAGGTTGCCCATCTAATCCTTGGATATCGCTTCCCACTCAGGAATCATACACAAACACAGTCAGGTAGGCAGCCACACCTACATCAGCAGGTGGCCTGCAAACCAGCTCACAGATAGTACCCACAGTGTGAAAGCAGCGGACTCCATGTCAGACTGCTAAACATTCATGAGTGGAGTCCCACAGGTTGTGGACCTGGGTTCCCTCATGTTTGGGATCCACACCTCTGAGGACTAGCCCAATACAAAGGCACCCTGGCTAACAATATTTGCAGATGACTACAAAGTGGGTGCTATTATTAACCCCCTACATGAGGTTGACATCCTTCACAAAGGCCTCTCTGAGACCTATGACTGCTGTCAGAACCCTGGACATAAGCTCAATACCAGATGATGTGCCACCATCCCCCTTGGGTAAGGCATGGTTCCCATAAAGTAATACATTGATGGTAGTCCACTGAACACTGTTGTTGGTATAATGGAACTGGGAACACAGGGTGACAGTGAGCTGTATGGTGACCACCACAGTGCCACTGTTTTCTGAACGTCCATCCATGTGTCACTTCTCCTGACTCAGGGTGTTGAATCTGGGAAGTAAAAGGAGAGTATTTCCCTGTACACACCCCTCAGTAGGCCAATCAATGTGTACTATAGCCAATTTGCCATGTGCCTCACTGGACATCAGCAACAACAGGATAGGCTGCAAATGTACTTCACAAAGAGGATCTTAGGTACTATACACTTGCCCCATATGGACAGACTCCAGCAACTGTAATAAATCTCTGTCTCATATAGTCTACTTAGGTGCGATCTTTGCCTGACATACACAGCCATGTCTGACCCAACCCTATCAGGAATGCTACTTCCAAGGACACCAATCTGTCCACACAACATGCCCCAGATACCTCAACCCCATCCTCACAATCAATAGGACATGCTGGAGGGACAGGTTCACAACCCAGAGACTGGCCACACCATGGAATAGACACCACATACATATCAAGCTGAGCACATCACTGGTCCTCTTCAAGATAAATCAGGAGGAGTGGATGGGGAATAGAATACCTACCCTGGGGACTACTCCAGTGACTATACTCAGTAGACACACTGGGGAGTATCATCAGGTGGCATGATGCAAGTGTATTCCCATGGGCTAGACTTGTAAAGCGTCCATGGCCATTTACCAGGTACACACCTACGACTCTTTGAAACCATGAATCTCAGTACTGTCAAATGTGTGCGTGTGTGTGTGTGTGTGTATGTGTGTGTGTGTGTGTATGTGCATTAGTATGTCTGAAAGTGTTTGTGAGTGTGTAAACATGTGCGTGAAAGTAGTTAGTGGCCTGTCTCACCCAGTACAACTACCATTGCCATACCTAAGTGCTGTAGATGTTATTCACTATATAGGAACCTTGGGACACTCCTCAACCTATAAGCTCTGTGGTGTGAGAGTGAACTGCATAACACGATAATATCAACAACCACATAGCTAGGGATTCTAATATGAGTCCTGGCAAAGTTAGAGTTAAAGTATTTTATGACCTCTCTCATCCCTCATTGCCATAATTTGCAAGGCCTGGTGATGTCCCTTGCCTTAGAAGTAGCTTTGTGCAAGTGGCACCCCATAACCTCCATGGCACGTGCGATAAATGCGTAACAATGTAGTAGCAATAAATAGATAAGTAGGGGTTCTACCACCAGTACTAGCAAATGCGTGTGAGAGAAGAGAATCTTGTGTGTGTTTGTGTGTGAATGACATCCATTGGACGGGCATGGATTCATATTTATGCCATGGTACACACAGTACACATTCCTAAGTCTACTGTATGAGGTCCTCTGTTCACATCAGCCGTTGTGGTATCTGTAAACACTCTTCAGCCGTATAAGCCCTGTGCAACAGTATGGGATAGTATGGTATGAATAACAAGATAGGTTGGTCTGCTAATGTCAATACTGGCAAGTGTGTGTGTGTGTGTGTGTGTGTGTGTGTGTGTGTGTGTGTGTGTGTGTGTGTGTGTGTGTGTGTGTGTGTGTGTGTGTGTGCATTGGTGTGTAGAGCAGTGTTTGGGAGTGTGTACACTCATATGTGACAGTAGTATGAAAACTACACCACCCATTGCCATACCTTACAGGAGCTTGTGATGTTAATGACTGTACATGTATTGGAAATACATCACACTATGAGCTCCGTGCCTCCTGTGATAACTACCTAACACTGTACCACCAATAACTAGATAGGTGGGGGTTTCAAACCCATCACTGGCAATCGTGATCCTGTGTGTGTGTGTGTGTGTGTGTGTGTGTGTGTATTTGTATGTGTATGTGAACAGTATTCCCTGCGTGTTGCATCAACACAATACCCTCTGTGTGTGGTATTCACAAACCACCAGTACTACACTTACGATTGTCCACTGTACAAGAGCTGCTGACATCCGCCACCATGCACTTACCTGTATACACCCCTCAGCCCTATCAGCCATGTGGCACATGCAATAGCTGTTATACAGACCTAATTGTGTACATCAGTACCCAGGATATGGCACAGTCAATGTGTTACCACACTGTCACACTCTTTGTAGAAAAGGACTGCAGAGCTACATTCTCCTGACAGACAGACACCTAGAACACAAACAGAATACATTATGGAGACCACATTCAGTCAGTGTTAATAACAGCAATAATGCATCATGGTTGGACAGCTACACACTCTGACGTATAACCATTAAACATGCTGGCTGACAACACTTTACACAGCATTACATTGCTAAACTGTACTAAATTCACCCTGTGCATCAGAACCATATTAGCATGTCCCTGCATCGATGGTATGGATGACAGGGATGTGGCACAGGTATCATCACATGCACAGTGTGTGGTGTGGGTTTGCCAGAGGACTAGGCTGAGCCAATTGGTTACATCATGTGTGTGAGTAAGTGTATTGAGTATCAAATGGGCCATGCAGAGGTGGTGTGTGTAATTATGAATGTGCCCTAGCTGTGATGGTGATGTGTGTGTGTGTGTGAGTGTGTATGGATGCCCACAGTTCTGCCATGTTGCTGCCCTATACAGGGGTATGTTGGACAGCTGCAGACCATACATGGCAGGGTGTACAGTTCACTGTGTTCAGCAATGGACATGGGGACTGGGCCTGCCAGGGGATCCACTGGCACTACCAGGCACAAGGCCAGATGCAGTACTACTCCCGGATGATGACTGTTGTCTGCTGGATCTGTGTCCCTGTTGGGACTGGCCAGGACCACATGCCCATGGCCTGCTGTGTTGTGGTGTGGAGAGCAACCCCCCTACAGTCGTACTGTTGGTACTGCCACTATGGGAGCAGGAGCGAGATGTTGCATGATCACATACACCTTCAGCTGTTCATGGTGCTGTCCTATGTCCACATGGCCAATGGCCAACTCCCACCACATGCTCCAACACAGACATCCCACGTTCGAGGACTGCCACCATGTCACCGAACCATCTATCCATGACCTCAGCATAATAATGATGGGTATCTGTAAGATCACGAATGTTGTCACACATGGCAGGAAGAGTTGCCATCTGCACCCTGAGAGTCTGTCTGGTGTGATGTTCCATATGTGCCTGTGCCTCCATGACAGTCCAAAACATGTGTCCGGTGATACCTGCTGTGACAGGGGCATGATGGGCAGCAGTCCTCCTCCAAGCACCCCTCTCTGTCCATCTGTGTGGGACCTCACCTGTTATCCAGCTTTGGCTGATGTCTACAGACACCCTTGTCATAGTTACCACAGTTTTCTGTCCAAGGCCACTACCCGCCAACTGTCCCTCATCTATGGGCACTGGTGATGAGGTATTTGTGGGCATTGTGACTGTACGGGGATGGGGTGGACAAAAGTGGGATACAAACCAATGGCACAACTTCGGCCCCTGATAACCCCACCTGTGCCTCACTATGCCTATCATCATTGTCAGAGTCTGCAGAGACACTGACATCAGTTCCCACGTGGGAGGGACCCCGACTCCATCGCCACCTGTGAGGGGAAGACAATATATTTAATTTAATACCTGTACAGTATGGTTTACTTACACACACACACACACACACACACACACACACACACACACACACACACACACACACACACACACACAGAGTTACAGGTGAGGTAGCACAAAGATATTACATGGACCTCACATTACCCAGCAGTTGACATGCATTACATATAGCCCTCAACATCATGCATTACAGCCATTCTTAATCCTTCCTCTAGCAAACACTGCACCCATGTACACATTATTGCTGTGCACCTGTATAGTACACTGGCATCTACTGTAGACCATACCTCACAACTGTACAAATCATTGCTGAATGTGTAGATGTCCGTCACTTATGTTTGCTCTGTTCCACACAACCCCTATATGTTTGCCACATAACTAGGATGATATGATGACTGATGTCACTAATTAATGACATACATTTGATTTGCAGATCTCATCAGTAGCTGTGAATGTATGTGCAATCAAATCCGGTTACAGCAATGACCTTCTAAGAGTAACATGGATATGATAAGCATACACATCAGCCTCTTGTATGATATAAAATGAGACCACATTACTGCATTTGAAAACATTACACACCTTATATGTGACATATGACCTGTGCAATCCAATCAAGAAACAAACAAATGTGTTAGTTGTGAAGATACTGAATGAGATGCATACAATATTGTGGTTGCATAAGTATGAACACCCTTAAACCAATGCTTTGTTGAAACACCTGTTAACTGAACTACAGCAGTCACTCTTCCTTGGAAGGGGTATATTAGCATGCCACATCTTTACTTGGCATTATTTGGACAGTTTTTCCTACAAAGGTCACCCAACTCTGTCAGATTGCAAGACCAGCTCATGTGCACAGCCCTTGGAGGTCACACTGGGGGTTTACTATTGGTGTTGAGTCTGAGCTTTGTCTGGCTCAATTCATAACCTTGATCGTGCTTAGATAGAGCCATTCTTAGCTAGCTTTGGATGTATGCTTCACTTTATTGTTGTGTTGGAAGCTGAAACCCCTCTCCATCCTCAGCCATATTACAGATGCTTGACAGCTTTGGTCCACACGTGAATGTTATTTGGAAGTGTTCAGAATTTCCTCCACCATGTCTACAGACCTAGTTACAGCTAATGAACAGCAACCCTAAAGCTGGACACTGCCACCATCAAGCGTCAACATGTGGATGGTGGTCCTCAGGTGAAGTGAGGTGTTGCTTGTGCACCACATGTAGCTTTAGGAATACTGTCTGTAGGTTTGAGCCTTGGTCTCATGACACATTTCAACACATGCCTTTAGGAGACTTGATGTCATGTTTTGCTACCTGTACACAGGCCTGCATGGTGTTTGGTGTGGGTAAATGCTTCTATCTACTGGCCATACCCCAAAGGCCAGACTTATGAAGAATCCAGGCCATTGTTGCCACATGTAGTACAGAAACAGTACTTGCCAGAGAGTTCTGCAAGTCCCTCAGTGTTGCCGCATGTCTCCTGGCAGCCTCCCTGACCAGTTCTCAACATGTCTTGTCATTTGTTTTAGAAGGACATCTGGTTCTTTTCAATAGCACTGTTGTCCTATATTTAATCCACCTTTTGATGACTGTCTCCACTGTATTCTATGGTATATGCAATGTTGTGGTAATTTTGTTGTACCCTACTCCTGACTGATACCTTTCAAATATGAGATCCCTATGATGTTTTGTAAGATGTGTGCAAGCCATAGCTGCTTCTGGTCCAGGCAATTGAGCAAATGTCATGAATACACCGCTCTGACAGTGCACCATTATTCGTTGTTACTTTGAGTCCCTGTACCTGATGGCAGGTGTGTACACAAGCAGAGTGGATGCTGTCACTACATCACAAGATGTTCCCACAATATGTTACTTGGAGGGTGTGCACACATATACCCCATATTTTGCGGCTAAGCATATTGTTTGGTTTTACAAGTTAATCATTCATGTTATGGTCCCATTACAGGTTGGGAAAGGTGTGCAATGTAATATTGTGGTCTCTCATTCTATATATCAGACACACTTGGCATCTTGACCGAGGTGTGTACACTGTGGTATCCACTGTATAGGATTAATGTTTCATACATCTCCCTACCGTAGCCCATTTGTCCCCACAGTTTTTTGGTCTCTGCCCAGATGTCTTGCACTGACAGGTTGTGAGGTATGCTGCAGGAATGATACATTACCCTTCAGATAGGCACCCGTGGTGACCACTGTGATGCACTGCACTTAACACCACCACAAGTGAACATGGACATCAAGCAATATGGCTAGGTGTGTATTGACAAAGCACAACAGAACAATTCCATACTCACCAGCTACAGGCTGCTGTCCCACTTGTAGATCAGAGGGAGCTAATAGGCGTGGGAGAGAGGTACTGTCAACATGTGGCCTTGGTACAGGGGAGAAGCAGCATTTCTGCACATTAACAATACAACCCCCAATACTACAAAAATATGCTGCCCATCACCATAGATGTGCACTTATGTACATTACCAAACTCTGTCCACAACTACTATCTTATCTGACATATGCATGTAGCTACTCTACAGATACAACTATGTATGCTACAGTACTCTAGTAATGTCCACTAGGGCCTTAACCTGCATGCTCCTCATCCATTGTGTGGGGGGCAAGCACATCTACAATGCTGTATTCAGCATGTGTGCTTGGGGGGTGCCCCAAGGTTGGCGAGGAGCTATTTGGTGAGTGTCAGTGGGGCCTGCATGACTGGGTCCCCACTTTTGGCTGTCGCTTCTCTGGCTATGGCAGCAGCTCTTCGCCGGGCATTAAGTATGAGGTCGGTAGTATGATGCCGGACCTGCTTATAGGTTCTTGTGTGAAGGCCAATATCCTTTACCCTGTGGACTAGGTCATTCCACAGGGCGGCCTTCTCCTGCAGATGTTCCTGGGTACATCCAAACCTGACAGCATAATTGTTGACAATGGTGTCAGTTATTTCCCTTGTTTCTGCTGCACTGTAGGGTGTATTTCGGGGGTGCTGCACCCCTCCTAGAAGACATAAACAGTGAAACACACCATAGCACCTCATACAGTTGTCAACAGTATGGACAGAAATTGCAAATCAGTGGATATTTTTTTGCCAGCACTCACAACTACACCATACCCCTGTAATCTATCAGCACAATATAAGCTTGCATTGCACTCCTGGCCCTGATGTGTCATATTCCCCCAATGATGGACAGTTAATTGCATCAACCTCTGTTCCCCATTCATTTCTGTGTAGAGGGATGACAGTGGCCTTCTTTCATGTGGATGCAGTGTGGATGTTGCCGAGGCTGTGTTTGACTACATAGGTTCATAGGTTCATAGATTAGTACTAAGCTAACTGCCCTTGCGAGCCATTTTAAGCCTAGCCAATTATGCCTTGTGAGACTTGAACCCTGCACCTTGTGTTTGTAAGGCAAACACCTTAACCATTAGGCCACCCTCCCAACCCCTAAAAACGTTGCTCCTCAACAAGGAGATATACACAGTTGTCATGTGCAAGATTCAGACCCCTACCTAACTACCTCATGATACTAGAGTAGTATGCATTTATACAACATGCTATACACAGTGTGTGATGGAGCTGTTGGCACATGCTTGAGTTCATGTAGGATGCAGACAGGGATGTTATCAGGCTGCATGGACATTTGCTGTTGTTGCCTTTCAGTAGGCAATATGTACCTGCTCACCACTGATGAGGGGAGGGGTGTGGTTGATGTGCATATCTCCCTATATGGATTAGGGGACAGGGGGGTGATGTTCACACCTAACTTGTCTGATGCAGGTTGCCTATAGCCATGGCATGTGTGTATGTGGTGTGATTTAACACCAGTACAGGGTGAATTGTGTTACCTCTGAGACTGAAAACATATGTGTAGACACCCTTGTGACTGGCCTTGGCAGTATGGATATGTCTGATTTGTACTCATAGCTAGCCTAATGGGGAGTCACCTGTGACCTTACATGCTTGTTCAGAAAGAGGTAGACATGCTTCCAAGTTGTTGTCTGCACCTATGTGGCCCTGTACAGCAATATATCAACCTATTATGTGGTTTCTGTATTGCTGCTGTCCACCAAAGGGGATTACTTTACCTTGGTGGAGGTGGGTTTTACAGGTCAGGTATTGCTGAGTCCATACAGTTACAGTGGATATGTAAGTGTACATATCCCTGTTACAATACCTTGTCTTTGTACTATTGTAACTGCACACCACAATAACTCATTTCAACACAATTCCCACCTTTAATGTGACCTATAGTCTGTACAGTTCCATTGAACAATCTGTTATGGGAAAACATATGCACATTGAAATCAGTACAATAAGCTGGTCGCATAAGTGTGCACACCCTTAAACAGCTACTTTGTGGAAGCACCTGTTGAGCTGATGACAGCATTCAGTCATCTTAGGTCAGAGTCTAACATCACGGCACAACTTTATTTGGTAATAGTTGCCCAGTCTTCCTCGCAACAGCACTACAAATATGTCAATTTGTGAGGGCATCTCTTGTGCACAGCCCTATTCAGGGCAACCCACAGATTTTCTATTGGATGTAGGACTGGCCACTGGCTAGCACATTCCCAAACTGTAATTTTCATCTGGTGAAGCCATTCCTTTGTCGATTTGGATGTATGCTTGGGGTCATTGTCATGTTGAGAGATAAAATGCCTCTTCATCTTCAGCTTTCTAGCAGATGACTGAAGGTTTGGGGACAAAAATGCTTGGCATTTGTAACTGTTCATACCTCCCTTGACTAGAGGCCCAGTTCCAGCTTATGAAAAGCAACCCCACGGCATGATACTGCCACCACCATGCTTCACCAGGGGGATGGTGTGCTTTTGGTGATGCAAAATGTTGTTTTCGGCCAAATATACTTCTTGGAATTGTGGGCCAAAGGTTCATCCTTGGTGTCATCAGACCATGACACATTCTCCAACATGCTTTTTGGAGACTTGTACAGTTTGGCAATGTTTGTCCAGCCCTGTACATTTTCCTGTGTAAGAATAGGCTTCCATCTAGCAACCCTACCCCATAGGGCAGACATATGGGGAATACAAAAGATTGTTGTCACATGTATACACCTAGTAGTTGTCAGGCATTTCTGTAGCCCATTTAGTGTTGTTGTAGGTCCCCTGGCAGCCTCCATGGCCAGTTGTCATCTTGTCATGTCATCCATTTTGGATGGACATCCAGGTGTTTGCAGTATCACTGCTGCCCATATCTTCTCCACTGTCTGATGACTGTCTGCACTGTGTTCCATTGTACATCCAATGTTGTGGACACTTTTTCTACTTTTCTCCTGACTGATACCTTTCCACAATGAGATCCCTTCAATGATTTGTAAGCTCTCTGCAAAACATGTCTCTCGCTGTAGCAGGCAACTGGGTAAATGTCAAATAAATCCTAGTAGGACAGTTTAACTTTATTTGGGATTAATCAGAGTCTTATTAATTGATGGCATGTGTGTAACCAAAAAGAGAATGCTGTGATTATCAACCAAGTAGTGGTTTATGTGTGTGCACATGTATGCAACCAGTTTATAGCACATTTATGTTTTATATTTTCTTCCCTAACAGATGTGTTAGTTTGTCAATAGAATTGTACAGGTTATGGGTCACAGTCAAAGTGGAAAACATTTTGAAAAGATTTTCTGTGGTCTCATTTTTGTATAGTACACAAACCTGACATTTTAACAGGGGTCTGTACATTCTTGATATCCACTGCATGTAGGTGTTCAGATAACTGTTTGTGGTAGGCACGGACAGAGGTTCATAACACAGTTGCACACTTCTCTAATTACAACCTGATAATCATGCCTATTCTACTACCCATATCATTGTCATGGCAATGTAACAACCAGTTCCTGTAAACATTTATGTCTGTTGTATACACTGAAACTGATATTGTACACAAGTAGAACATGCACAACTTATCTACATACACAGATAAGTAAGTTGATTGCACAGTAGGCTTTGCTATCACAGTGCTAACGTGGAGGATGCCTCACATTCATATCTAGGCTATTATGTTATGGTGTCATTGTTAACAGATTTGACAATGGTTTGCGTAACATAACACAACTGTATGTGTAAGTGAATACAGATATCAGGCACACATGTGCTTATAACACTGTACAACTGAATGGAATGAACTCACTATATCACATGCATTTCAACACACACTTCTGCAACAGTACTTCTCTATGCACATGCTCTGTATAGGTCTCATAATTACAAGACAAAATGTGTATCATAGTTATATTTACAAGTAACATATGGATATGTACAACATCCCAGTAGCTGACCTAGCAGTGGCACAGTCAGTGGTGTTTGAAAGACACTCCAGTACTTGCAAATGTCAGCTATCCTTTTCTGAGGTGAGTCAGGGGCCTGAACTATGATTTATGTCACTGCAGACAGAACCAGATGCTATGGCCATCAGTGTTGTTCAGCAGTACATCAGTACAGCAAGTCTTGTTGAGACATATTCTTTCAAACTCCTATTTTCCATTATTACAGACCACCTATTGCATTCAATTACATGCTTATGTGTTTCAGATACCTTTTTTAAAGTAGATTTGGTCAAATACGTCTTCTGTATTCAAAGGATTTTCAGTTATATTACTGTCTATGACAAAGGTGGTTTGAATAGATAGCAGCTTGACTTTTGTAGGTAATGCTCATGACCGTGAGATGGCCTGTGTACCGGTTGGTGTTTCCCAGTTGCTAATTGCATGCAGAACAGGTGTGTAGTTATTCCAATAGCCAATGTCATGGCAACACACTCCTATAAGTGAGTACTCCATATGGGCATTGGCCCTTTACCTTGCCTGTAAGGAAGACATCCTGGAGATGTGTGAGCTAATACCTCTTACAACAAGACTTGTGGAGACAGGCCAACTAAATGGTGGAGAAGGTTCAAGACTTAGGGGCAGAATGTGAGTATTGCTGTTATATGTTTTGAATACTGCTAGTTTAACAGGGTTTGTCTGAACATGCTACTTCTACATGGTTTTCAGTCTGACAAAGTTCTGTGTCTGCATAGCTCTCAGCTGTAGGGCTATCCAGATAATGGCCAGAGGTTTGCCTGTTATGTTTGGTCTGTTTTCCAGACAGGTGTTGTCCTTGACAAATCAGTAGCATACTCCGGTGATTGCAATCAGTAAATGCTAATATCCATTTGTGTTTCTGACGTTATATCAGAAAAGATATGTTACAACAAACCCTGTAACACCAGCAACTTTCTTAGTGTATAACAGCAATATTTCAAGTATGGCCATGTTTTTGGGCCTCTGTCCCCCAATTATATCAAGCTTTGTCCAAATGTCATACAGTAAGAGGTTGATAGGCATGGTCTGTCATTATTTAGTGTTGTCATTCCTGCTGAGGGGAAAGGCTGGAAAACATGTGGAACTCTGTACATTCAAGAGGTCAGTGTATAGAGAATGCTCTTAGATGGCCTCATAACATATTTTATGTGGGGGAGAGTAACAAGTGTTTTAAAACTAGGCTATTAGAACATGTGAGACATATTACTGATAAGATGGAAGACAGTTCTATAGCTGTACATTTGAACAAATCTCAACATGGAGACAGCAGTGGGGTACAACATACTGTTTTGGAAAAAATCTGTTTCTCAGTTTGATCAAACAGTCATAAAAGAACAATTGTTATATACAGAATGAATTTATATTTTTAAATGTGATACTTTATCCCCTAGGGGTTTACATGAGGAGTGTGATTGGAGGCTGTGTATTTAAATGTAATTGATAACAGCTTCTTGTACTTAAGGCAAGTATTTCTTGTAATGTTTTACTCCTTGAAGGCTTTGGCCAAGACATCAGAGTAAAACAAACTTGTATGAATTACTGGCTGGTTGTATTTCTTTTTACTATCTTCAGTCATTTTAGGTGTTTTGCTAACAGATCATTGTATGTCTGGCCATTGTGTATGGCCTGTCATGGTTTTGTAACAGCATACTGTTTACTTATTATTTGGATTGGGGGGGCAGGTGTGAGTGTTTTGGGTCCTTTTGCATCAAACTGTGCATGCTACCCCAGTTATGGGTAATCTATCAGCAGCATTTGTTTGTATGGGTATTTTGAGACACGCATGTATATATATATATATATATATATATATATATATATATATATATATATATATATATATATACATACACACATATATGTATGTATATATTTTATATATATATATATATATATATATACACACACACACACACACACACACACACACACACACACACACCTCAGTATTTATTGGTAATATATCAATATATTGTTATACATATATATGTATCTCCATACATATCTATCTATCTCTCATTATATGTATATGTTTCTTTTCATGCATATATTTGTAGATACAAATCATTCCTTACACAGTGTCTCTTCCCTACTGTAAACTATCTGTGATGCATGGAATGCTTGAAACAAACATAAAAAAAGCCGTCAGCTCAGATGGCTTAGTGGTAAATTGCTGCTGCTATACAGTACATGGTCCTAGATTCAAGACCTACAAGGGCTGATTATTTTGTTGCTAGGCAGAACAAGGACTGTTGGATACAGAGTGATTTAGGCAGTTTTGAGTGGCTTTAAGTGGGTTTGCACTGGTTTGCACAAAGGTAAACTATGCTAATATAAGGTTAAACGCATACGTGTTTACACCGT
>NC_056733.1:1640940721-1640955721 GCF_019279795.1 Protopterus annectens | reverse complement strand
TGGTCTTGGACAGTGCTGTTTTAACCTGTGCAGCAGTAATACTGGGTGCCTGGTAATCTACTGGTATTGTGATTGGTCCTTCATGGAGGGAGGGGTAAAGTTGGCACTGAATCTGTCAGCCAGTAGTTGAGGTTGGTAAGGGAGTTTTTCCACTCCTAGGACTTCACCTTATTCCGCATCACTTTCCTCCTTCTGTAGTAGAGTTTGTTTATGGCAGGGGACCACCAGATTGGCTTCCTTTTTTTGGAGGGGGGCATCTTGGTTCTATTGGGTATGTTGGAATCCATGCATTTGTGTACATGTTCATACACTGTAATGGTGTATGATTCAGCAGTCATGCAACTATTCTCCCTTTGCATGGGTGCCGTGATGTTAGACAGCTCTGTTTGTAGGAGCACAAAGTTACCTTTAGGAAGGTTTTTCATGGTGGTTACCTTTGCGGGGGTGGGGTGGGAGGGATGTGGGTTTCCAAGGTGATTAGTTTGTGGTCAGATCTAACCAGGGAGGAGATGATTATTGGTGTACAGCAATAGTTGCCCATGTTAGTAATGACCAGGTCAAGGATGTTGTAACCTGTAGTGGGGGTAAGAACAAGCTGGTCCAAGCCATTGGAATTACTGAATTCCAGGAAATGTTGGGCAAGTGCATTGGTACATGAGTAGCTTTCCCAGTTAATGGAGGGGGAGTTGAAGTCAACCAGTATGACAGTGTTAGGTTGCACCCTAATATTCTCCAGGGTGATTAAGAATGTGGAGTGTGAATCTTGGGACATGGTTGGGGACCTATAGCAGGCTATGACCTGAATCGCTGTCTTAACCAATGTTAGCTACACCTGCAGTATCTCTGATGCATTATGTTGGGCTACCAGTCTGGAACTGTATACATCCTTTATGAATATGGAACCACCACCACCATTGGAGCTTCAGTCCAAGTTCTGGGGTCAGAATGTGTAGAATGAGTTATAGCCTGGTAGTGCAGGGGTGCTTTCTGTTGCCTTGAGCCAGGTCTATGTTGCGGCACAAATGTCGATGTTCTCCATTTTAAGGAGTGCTTCGAGTGAGTGCATTTTGAGATTTAGACTTATAGCATTGGATAGCATGACCCTCAGATTGCATTTGTTTGTAGCTGTTATATATTTATTTATATTTCTGTCTACACACACACACACACACACACACACATATATATATATATATATATATATATATATATATATATATATATATATATATATATATATATATATTTATATATATATCACACTAAAATCAAATAACCAGCACTCTACCCAACAAAGCTTCTTTAATAATAACCTGCATATAGGCACAAAAACGAGTCTGGAAACACTTTTGAGTGAGCTAAATAGCTCCGTAATATTTTTACTGTTGCATCACCTCACAGCAGTGGAACAAGTGAAACAAAAAATGCGGACAACAACACAGACAACACCCTCTGTCATCCTCAGTGTGTAGTAGCACAACATCCCTCTTCAGTTATATACAGAACCAAACGAGACTGGAGCTTCAGTTAAAGAGACAAAGTACATTGTAGTTCACTCAAAATACTAAATATTAAATATGCTTGCTCGTATATAGAAAAACAATAACAAGCAACCATAATTTTCCTATATTACGGTATAATAAACACATATAACATGTATTTTAATATACCTCCTATATATGCTAATAAATATAAAAATAGAAAAGAAAAGACATATAAACCCCATAATTGACTTCATATTCACCTTTCATTATTCCAAAAATAATTTCTAAAAAAATTATTGTAAATCATTATAAATCATGAAGAGTCAAGGACATTAAGCATAATAATTCATTCCCAGTACCTATTCAAACTGGGTTTATATAAGGCTCCCAAATTGGTAATCCACAATCTTTCTTTTTTGTCCAATATCCTATGTTTGGTATTATCGGATAGGTATAACCCCACAACCATGTCAATTCCTAAAAATACAAAATGGGCTGTATTATGTTCAAGTTTGTGTTTAAACAGGGCACTTCTAGGTCTTTTACAATTAATGTCACTCAAATGAGTTGCAATGCTAGTCTTAAAAGACCTAGAAGTATGACCTACATAGAAAGCACCATATAGGCATATAGCCATGTATATCACCCATTCTGTTTGACATGTAATCAGATGTCTAATTTCAAATACTCTGGGTGTATTTATTGAGGTAAAACATTTTGCTTTCAAAAGAACCTTACAATATACACAGTTGCCACAGTAGGTGCTTCCCTTAGGCCCAACCTGTCTATGATCAAAACCCTTGTCCATTTTTTTGTACTAAGACAAAAATTCACCAAAGTTTTTACCACGTCTGTAGCTAAAGAAACATACATCATCAAGACACTGATCTAACAAATCATCTGATTTTAAGATGTGCCAATGTCTATTAATGACCTCTTTAATTTTAAATATATTGGTACCATAAGTGGTCACAAATCAAATTTTTGGAACATCATGAGTACTTTTACTGGTATCATTTGTTCGTGTAGTGTACAGCAATGGTTCCCTTTTAAACTGCATGGCCCTATCACATATAGAATTAATATGGGCTTTATGATAACCCCTGTCAATAAACCTATCCTTCATTAAATGTGCCTCATTTATATAATTCTCATCATTACTACAAATGCAGCGCAATCTTTGGAACTGGGCCATCAGTATGTTAGTAATCGTATGTCTAACATGACATCTGCTGGCTTCAAGAAGGGCATTGTTAGTGAAGGATTTCCTATATAATGTTGTTACCATAGTACCATCCAACACCTTCATCACATTTACATCAAGAAAGTCAATAGTACATGGTTCAATTCTATCCGTGAACTTCATACCAAACCCGTTAGAGTTCAGATATTTAACAAAAATATGCAAGTCTTCAAATGTTCCAGTCCATATTCCCCAGCAATCATCCAGAAAACGGCGCCACATATTTAAATGTTTAATATGTACATTCTGATCTCCATAAATCAAACCACATTCAATGTAGCCCATAAAAAGATCAGCATAGATAGGGGCAAATACAGTACCCATTGCTGTACCACTTAACTGCAAATAGCAGTCATTTCCAAAATAGAACACATTGTGTTCTAGTACCAACGTCACCTTCATAACCAAAAACTCACAATATTCTTCAGTATATTTCCCATATTCCTTAAGCCAGTACCTAGCTGCCAAAATACCACCTGCATGTGGGATATTGGTATACAGTGATTGTATGTCTAAGGTACACAGATAGGAATTGACTGGAACCTGTAGATTATCCATCAATTGGAGGAACTCATTAGTGTCCTTCAATCTGGCTCATACCAAAACTAGTAGAGGCTTTAACTTATATTTCAAATATTTAGAAATAGACTCGGTCAAAGAGCCCCTACCAGAAACGATAGGTCTACCAGGTGGGGAGTATATCGTCTTGTGGATCTTAGGTAGAATATAAAAATTCTGACTTTTAGGGTCAGCCACCATAAGTTCTTTGTATAAACCATCAGTAATAACTTTCTTTTCTTTATAAAAAGAAAGTATCCCATCTATCTTTCTTTTAAATTCTTTAATGGGATCATGGGTTAATTTACAATAGAACTTGGTTTCACTTAATTGTCTCACTATTTCATTAGTATATTCCACGGTATTCCAAATGACGATAGCTCCCCCCTTATCAGCACTGACAACTACTACATCCTTATTATCCCTAAGGTTTTTTAAGTGCTTGTCTCTCATCAGAGCTAAGGTTAAAGTCATGATGTTTAAAAATGGTAGTTTGTTGACTATGTAAGTCCCTCAGGACTAGCTACTCAAACAATTTAACTTTAGTTTCATAAGGCGGATTAAAAGTAGATTGTTTAACTTTAAATTCAGAGGGTGCAACACCACTTCCATCCATTTTGGCAAAAAAGTGTTTCAAATTTAACAGTCTACAAAATCTCTTGACATCAACATTAATATCATACTCAGAGATAAAAGCAGAGGGTACATAATTCAACCCTTTATTTAACACACTTTTTTCATTTGTTGTTAATTCCACATCAGTTAAATTATCAATAAAATCGCACTGAGAAGTTTCAATTATACTGGTGTTTTCAACGTGTCCCTGAAAACCTTTTCCACCACTTCCATTCTAAAATCTAATTACTTTCCTATGTTTGCGACCCCCTCTCCTAAAGGGCCCTCTCTCCCTTTAGTTCTCTTAGGTACAGGTGAAGTTTCCTCAAAAGTGTCCCCAAAGTCATTTTCAGTGTCTGTACTTGGTGGATTAGAGGAAATCTCTGAAGCACTAGAATCTGTATAACACATAGTGCGATTAGTTTTTAATGTGGATTTCCCCCTGTTCCGTTTTTGATGACTAGATTGATTACAGTTCCAAAAAATCTAACCGCCCTTTTCATTTGTTTCCATGCATATGCTGTGTCATTTTTTAAATCATTCATGACCCTATTAAATTTTTTACGTTTACGCATTTTAAGGTCACTGTCAAAAGCATTCATTTGTTCTACTTGCATATCATACAACTTATTATATCCACTTATTTATTTACTTTCATATATATGTGTATATATATATATATATATATATATATATATATATATATATATATATACATACATATATATATATATATATATATATATATATATATATATATATATATGTGTGTGTGTGTGTGGTCCCTCTCCACAAAGGTGGTGCCTCAACGGATCCTGGAAACTATCTCCCCATAAGCCTGACTAGCTTGGTCTGCAAAGCTATGGAAAGGATCATCATGGACCTTATAAATAAAGATATTGGGGACCTACAGACACTGGATCCTACCCAGTTCGGCTTTGTTAAGGGCAGATCCTGCCTCTTAAACCTGGTCGATTTCTTTGAAACAGTCACCAAGGCCATTGACGAGGGGAAGGTGGTCCACACAGCCTGCCTGAACCTCGCAAAAGCCTTCGATACAATACCCCACTCGGGCATTATAGATAAGCTCACCAGCTTAAATATAAACCCCTATGTCACTAGATGGGTTGCAAACTGGCTCAAGGACAGAACCCACATGGTTAGAATTGCTGGAGCCATGTCAGACTCCAAACCAGTTACAAGTGGCATCCCACAAGGCTCAGTCCTGGGACCTCTCTTGTTTGGTATGTATTTCTCAGAGGTACAGGCCAACATGGAAGGACTGTGGCTGACCAAGTTCGCAGATGACTGCAAATTGGGCGCCATAATCGACTCTCCAGCCAACACAAGCATCCTCCAAAAGGGCCTCACAGAAACAGACAACTGGTGCCAGAGCCATGGCCTCAAGCTAAACACCAAAAAGTGTATAGTCATCCCCTTTGGCAAAAACAAAGTGTCCACAAATTACCACATAAGTGGTAATCCATTAAGTACAGAAGAAGTAATTAGGGACCTGGGGACTCAAGTTGATAGCAATCTCTCATTTGACAACCACATGGCCAAAGTGGTTAGAAAAACATTTTATATAGCCCACCTAATCATGAAGGGATTCACATCTAGATCAGGGGAGGTTATCATGCCTCTTTACTCATCCCTCATCAGGCCCATAATTGAGTACAATGCCCCTTTTGGAATGTACCTTACCAGACACCTGCAGCAACTGGAAAGACCCCAAAAGTACCTCACCAAGAGGATCAAAGGGCTCAAACAGATGCCATATGCTGCCCGGTTAAAGAAACTCCAGCTCTACTCAGTGGCATACTGCCTGCTCAGAGGCGATCTGTGCCTGACGTATAAAGCCATGTCCAACCCGGAATTAATGGACATGCTGCACCTCAGAAAATCCAAATCCCATCGAGCTACCCGCTTGAGAGACTTGAACCTCAGCACTGAAATAAATAGGACATGCTGGAGGGACAGATTCATAACCCAGAGGCTCCCTTCACTCTGGAATAAAATCCCAGTCCAGGTTAGGCAGAGTACCTCATTGACTCTCTTCAAGAGGAATCTTGATGAGTGGATGGGGGATCATAGGTTTACCCCGGGTATCACTTCTGTGTCACTGTTAGACAGAGGCACAGTATACTAACCTCAAAAAAGGGCATAGCAAAATTAATTTAAAATGGGTGGCGAAAGCCAAACACACTCTGGCTAGGCTTATAAATGCCCTAGGGCAGATAGCCTAGTATGACCCTATGAACCTATGAACCTACATATATTAGATGTATCTCTCTCTCTCTCTCTCTCTCTATATATATATATATATATATATATATATATATATATATACTGCTTAGATTTTTCCACATAGATGCATCTCCTTAGATATATACATGTATATATAGAAAACCTGACTAATTCTACAAAATATTTTCCCTACTGTTGACTGACTCTACTGACTGATATGTTTGAAGAAGCGTCATTATTTTCAAACGCTCGCATGGTGTAGTGGTATATTACTCTGACTGTGGTGTACAGGGCCCTGGGTCCAAGTCTTGGCAAGACTGATTATTTTTTTGCAAAGCAGGACAGTGGCTGCTGGAGACAGTGGGATAAGGGCAGTATTTAAAATAGGTCCATAGTTTGGGCCCATTGTGACAGCCTTTGGACAGATTTGTTACAGTAGGAGGTTGGAGGTATGGTTCTGAGGTACAACTCCACTACATGTTATGAGTACATATATATGAATATATGTGTGTGTGTGTATATATATATATATATATATATATATATATATATATATATATATATATATATATATATATATATACATATATACGTTTCTGTTAACACCACTACCTGACTGTTTCTACTCATATTCATATTGTCAGGGTTACATATGTGCACTCATACTGTGTGTGTGTGTGTGTGTGTGTGTGTGTGTGTGTGTGTGTGTGTGTGTGTGTGTGTGTGTGTGTGTGTGATTTGCAGCCTTGGGGGTGGACAGTAGGTGTTGTACACAGTGTATAAGTACAGCTTTCTTTACAGCTAATTTATACAGTTTCTTACCTGGCAAACCTGTGGAGGAAATTTTTGTTAACGCTACCTGACTGTTTCTACCTATCTACACATTGTCAGGGTTACATATGTGCACTCAAACTGTGTGTGTGTGTGTGTGTGTGTGTGTGTGTGTGTGTGTGTGTGTGTGTGTGTGTGTGTGTGTGTGTGTGTGTGTGTGCGTGTCTGTGTGCTATTGCCATACTCTGTCTTGATTTCTATTGGTCACCCTGAGTGTGGGTGGCATTGACCACTAGCTGTGACAGCATGACACTCGAGGGACATTGCTTGGAGGAGACTACTTAGTGTATGTACTTATCTTGCTGTCATTTGCAGCCTTGGGGTTGGACAGTAGGTGTTGTATGCAGCCTATACGTGCAGCCTTCTTATAGCTAAGATATACATTTTCTTAACTGGCAGACTTGTGGAGGAACACATATTCACATATACCTGAGTGAAAATATGCATATAGCTTACTACCACTCCCGGGATTCGAACCATGACTGTTTGTACATAAAAACAGAACAACGTTTATGTTTCATCAGAATGAGCTATTGAGAACCTGCTGTTTCTTGCTTGACTGTTTTCTGCCTAATGCTCTCTTGGTTGTATAATCTGACATTGTAATTCTGATATTCATGAATAGCAGATAGTTCTTATACTGTGTATTCATATTTGACATAGCGCAGTCTGGAAAACACCGGTTAACACAACATTACTATTCAGGTATCAGATCTTGGTGCATGGAACATTTCATATAGTTAAAACACCGGCTAACACAACATTACCATTTATGTATCAGATCTTGGTGCATGAAACAATTCACATAGTTAATCTCCTGTTTTACAACTCCATAATCTTTGTCAGATGAGTCTTGATTATTTAGTAGTTTCAAAGCTATAGTTTCTGTGCAGAAACTGTACACATTTTGATTCATACCACCACATAACAAAGTAAACCCAACCAGTCC
Organism: Protopterus annectens; assembly: GCF_019279795.1. NCBI lineage: Eukaryota > Metazoa > Chordata > Ceratodontiformes > Protopteridae > Protopterus > Protopterus annectens. Next base: position 1,640,947,794 of record NC_056733.1, on the reverse strand, counting down.
AGTGTTTTGACTGTTATTGATAGGTACTGACACTTTTATGATATATAACCTGTACGTTACTATTACTCTGCTAATGTCTCATTTATTCAGTACAAATCATACCCATTTTTAAATACTGACAGGTGACATTCTACTACTTTCTATTTATTTGCCCTGAATACTAAAAGCTAGATTTGTACTCACCAGCCTCACAACGCAGCCTTAGCAGCCTGTTGGCTTGGGCATCCAAGTACGCGGCCCTCTCATCTGCAGGTGTACAGGAGATTTATGCATACCTATCCATCACGTACACAGGCTGGATTTTGGAAAACACTTATTGATACTGATACTTACACATATCTGGGACATTCCCCGCCCATGCAGCTTGGACCCAGTGGTCCAAGAGTTCCCTCTTCCTACATCTTAAGTCAGCAAAATGATGCTAGACCTGCTCACCAGTCCGAGGGATGCCAGTGGCACTGGCGAGATCACATGTGAGACAGTCCCAGGCCTTCACTTTGTTTTGGGACCCCTGGTACTGGTCCTGCAGCAGTCTCCCTTCATGGTGTTCTGCTAGGAGTTCAACCATGACCCTGCACTTCTGAATGCCCCAGCGCTGTGCCTGAAAGTGTACACCTTCACCAGCACTAGCCATAGTACCTGCAGTGATGAGCTACAACTGGTTATGGGCTGTATTCCCACCTGTGAGGTTTAATTAGGGCTGATTTCCCACACTTTGCCATGATTGGATGGTTTTGAATATGCTGAGCTAAGCATTGGGCAAACTTGCTTAGTGCAGATAAGCATTACTTAAAGGGGTAGATGCTAAGCACTGCTTACCAGTGTGCAAATATGCTTAGCTACGCTAATTATTGCTAAGCATGCAAATTTAAGCAATGCTTACTCCAGCTAAGCATAGCTGAGCACAATTTAGTATTGCTCAGCTTTCATTTTATGGACTATCAGATTTGTGGGGTTGATTCCTCATTAATGGCATCTTATGATATTTATGTTTCCCTTCCATAACATCCCCCTATGTGCTTTAATTACCTTATATTCTTTTGTGACTATACTATATGGAGCACTTTTGTTTATATGGGGTTGAAAACCAAATGAAATTTAAAACAACCATTTACCCAGTTGATGGATGAGGTTTATCTTAAAAGGAAAGTGGGAACTTACAAACTCCTACTTCCTGGGATCAGTGTGGCAATTGATTTTCATGCACACAATGATAGGAGGTTTGAACCCCTGCACTTTGAATCTAATGAACATATAATTGGTAGTGATTCCTCTGTGGGGAATCCCCCTTTAGCAGCCCTAAGAGCAGAAAACCCTGGGATGGACGTGGCTATAACCACTAGTTTTATTACTACCTTTTCATTGGACACACCATTATTAAGGGCGATTATGAATAAGAATTGGTGCTTCCTTTTGGAGGACCCTTGTATTAGGAATAAGTTGGGTGACCTTCCAAAAATTATTTTTAGTAAGGGTTGTAAGTTGAAACTTAAATTGGAGAGATTTATGGTCACGAATGCATTCCATTGTGGGATGGTGAAATGTGGTAGGTGTTGGTTTTGTAAATATGTGAATGTGACTAAATCATTCACTGTTCAGAACAAGAGGTTTTATTTGAAAAGTAAATTTAATTGTAAATCCAGCAAAGTGGTATATTTAGCTTTGTGCCAGGGTTGTTCTGCTTTCTATGCCAGTAAGACCGAAAGGTGCTTGAAGCAGAGGATTTACGAGCATGTTTATGACATGAATAAATTTAATTTGAACAATGCTTTGGATAGACATGTAATGTCTTTCCCTATACATCAATTTTTGTTTTGTGTCATTGACAAAATAGGAGAGAACTTTATGGGGGGACCCTGGTCTTTAAGGGTGGATGAGAAAGAGTTGGCTTGGCAATTAAGGCTCAATGCATATGCACCTCCGGACCTCAACGGCCTTCTTTCCATTAAATGTACCCTTAAATTGAAATCCCTTGAAAGATGATTTCTGACTTCCTAAGTATTGCAGTTACTTTTATAAATATATTTATGCATTTATTTTTAAAAGTTTGCTTTTAGCGAATATTTTATGCATTCTTTGAAATTATATGATTTTTATTTATTTGGGATGTTCAAGATAAAGCTTGCATTTCATGTGTTAAAATGTTTTTTTTAGCATTTTATACATTTCTCTAACTATTTCTTTAAATGTGGGCATGGAACTTAATTTAATTGTTGGTGATGTAATTAATTGTTTGTATTTAATGAAGCAGTGCTGTTTGTACTTTGTCTGAGGAAGTTTGCTTATGTCATTTTCACATCTAAACTACACTGACACCTCACATTTGGACCTGCTACACAACCCCGGTTAACCAATATATAGTATTCTCTACCTATTTATAAAAAATATACTTTTACTGCTGTTTTCACATATAAAAACATATGGACTGCATTGAGGCTTGAACCATGAATGACTGCATGCTAGGCAAACACTCTGACCACGACCCTATTGCACTTTAACTGCTTTACCTGTATGTTTCTATTTAGCTCCTTCGGATGTTTCAGCTATGCTATAAACAGCTGTGCGATGCACACACACTCAAACTTTATTGCGGTCAGAAAAAAAAATAAACTTTTTTTTAATTTTTATTTACTGTAGGGGTATGCACATTGTTTTCTGCATGTTAGGGAAGGACATCTGGATGACTACATCATACATGGGGGAATTGTTTTAAATGTTCCTGTCAGGAACATGCTTACTTATTGGTATGTCAGTATGTACACTGGCATACCATTCTGGACATTATGTGTGCTGGACCATTGTGGGGGGCTGTGCTTTTGTGTGTTTTGTCTGCGGACACTTATGTTATGATAACAGTGTCCATGGACACTGTTACTAGCTTTGGAATTGCTGTATTGAATTCTAGAGTACAGGGGGCATGGTTACGGTGCAATCAGTGCTCGGACAAGCCCTCTGCACTCATACATGGATCATGTCCATGTGGAGAATACAGCAGCGTGCCTTCATTAATATATAAGGTGCGCTGCTGTTCTACACGGGCACGATCCACTCCATGGAGGAATAGCACTATTCCTGCACAGAATTTCATTAATCCTGGGGAGGCTTTGAATCCACATTAAGGATAGTTTACTTTTAAAATGCTTGACCACCCAAGCCCCATTCTACATATAATCTTAAGGTACCTAAACTTCTTAGATACATTTTGGATGCATGGCTAGGTTAAATAAGACCCTGTGGTTGTTAGCCTAGTATACACCTATTAACCTATGAAAAGATGGCAGTATCAAGAACTCCTTTATAATTTTAAAGTTATAGTGCTCTGGAGTATGCTACTCCAATCATTAAATCCGAGTGACGCCTCCAGGTGCATCTGCAGTTAATGCCTACTGATGCCTCTAGGTGTCAAATATTGCTTGTTCATATTTGCATCAGTAATTCTAAAACCAGGCTATGTACAAAGTTTTAAAATATTTCATCTTAAAAGCTTACACAATGGCAAGCTCAACTGCATTAATATTTGACTTCTGTCTAGTGCAAGTAAAGAGACATTAACTGGGTTTTTTTGTGATAATTTGTATACATATAATTTCACATTTTTCTAAATATCTCACAAAACAAATAACACAGATAGAAGTCCTTAGCCTCATATGGAAACTCTCAGCCAGATGAATAAAATGGGGCTGACAGTATGCATGTAACTTGTTTGGTTGCTGACATATTGTAAGTTGTTTGCAAAATATTACAAATGTAATAGTTACCATGTTTACTGTGACTTATAAAATTTGGTTTAAGACCTAGAACCTAAAGAATACCACCACTATAAAAATAGTTTCTGCTGAAGTGTTTGCCATTTATACTTATTTCAAAACCCCTATGGGTCCAATGATGTGAACATTTGTTTGAAATGTAAGGACATAATTTGATTCTGTCAAAAGGTTTGGCTCCGCCCACTGAAAGTTACAGTGCAAACTTCCTGAGCTCAATTGGACTGAAGGAGTTAAATCATATACATGAACACAAGAGAAATATATTTTAATTAGTAAAAGTACCAATACAAATAAGACATTAGCAATAAAAACTTTAATTAATACAATCACTTTCAATATTTCTGTATTTACTCCAGTTGGCTTAAGCGTATAAACAATGTTCAAGGTAGGGAGGTGGGAGAAACTCTAGCTCTACTTAACAGGATTTTTGAATACATCCGTTTATATCTTGGATCATGGAGGGGGTCTCAATCTTTTAACAGGGAACATGTTCCCAAGGCTGTATAGGGAAGAAGGGAAAGTTTTTTTTTTTTTTTTTTAAGAAACAAAATTAAAAGTCAGAGATGCTAAGAAGTTAAAGCACAAAAACTTCCCACAATTATATGTGGACCACAAGGAGGTGGAGGTAAAAGAGGTGTAGCCCCTATTCATGCAAATTTAGAACTTATAATTATCAGTAACATTATATGTAAAAGTATTGTGTTGGGTATCAAGATGATAGTCAGCAATATAAATATATATATATATATATAAATATATATATATATATATGTATATATATATATATATATATATATATATATATATATATATATATATACATATATATATATATATATATATATATATATATATATATATATATGCTCCAAATAAAGGCTGTCCAGAATTTTTTTCAGGAATTCTTTTGGTAGTGGGATAAACTGTCAAGTTTAGATTACATTTAGTTTACTACAGGGTGACTTTAATGTGACATTAGGAAAGAAAGCCATATGAAAGTGCAAAAGCAACTTAGAAGAATGATGGTGAAGAAGGTCTAGGTAGATAATTGGAGAATGTTTCATAAAGAACAGAGACAATTCACCATCTCTAGAACAGACTCCCACCAAGTCAACAGACAAGATTATGCTCCAAGGACTATTTTCCACAAATGCAAAATGTAGAAATTATGGACAGATACATTTCTCACCACTCTGTAATGAATCTCACTCTTAATGTAAGATATTGTACCAGGTCAAAAACACAATTCACATTAAGGATATCATAAAATAATATTTGAGAATGCAGAATATAAGCAAATAGGGTTTACTGAACAAGGAAAAGAAGAAAATTTAATAGAGAAAGAATCAAAGGGAGCTGTTTGGTGTGATGTCATTGAAGCTACCACCAGAGCACAGCTGGTGGCAGGAGTTGTAAATAATAAGAAAAATACAAGAGACTTAATTAAAGAGAAGGAGTAGAAGCTAGCGGCATTGCAAAGATCACTTACTCCAATAGAACCGAATGCAGATAATATCCTTCTTGATATTAATATGGTCCAATGTGAATTTCAGAAGCTTACTGCCTCACAAACAAGCTGATATGTTGGCAAAACATAGCTTTGTTGGGTATTTAGGAAACAAAAGGCTGAAGTAATTGCCCAGACCTACCAGCAATAGAGGCATACTTACATTTATTCCTGAGATAATGGATGATACAAAAGTGGAAGTGATGGGGGCAGAATCCATTGGGAATGCTTTCAAATTTTATTATGAAATACTTTATTCAGAAAAGGTGAATAATAAACCAGCCCATTCGTTCACATAAGCAGGATGTAGAAAAAGGATTAGCTTGGAAGAACATGCCTGATTTGATAAAGATATTACTGAAATTGAACTGCATTTTACAATAAAGAAACTAAACAAAGATAAGATGCCAGGTCCAGACAGACTACATAATGGGTTTTACAAGTGGGAGTATAATGCATGGTTGGAGAAAAAAGCTTAGTAAACTTTATAACAGTAATAAAGAGGTAATGGAATTTCCTCCCTTCTATGCAGTCTGCAAGAATTACAGTACTTTCCAGGCCGAAAGCAAACACTATACATATGGCAGGTTATACAGCGTAATATTCTGGCTAAACACAGATGTTATACTTTTGGCTAAGGTTAATGTACCCTGACAAGAAAGGATGCTACCACGTCATTGATCAAGGACGGGGAGGCTCCATACAAGGGTGTCAGTCTATCAATAATTGGTAGACTGTTTCTAATTATCTGAAAGCTTAGAAGATAAAATAGCTTAGGCCCTAGAATTATAGCCTTAGTGAAGGCATTATATAGCCACCCTAAATGTATAGTGTTGGTCGATGGAGGTATGTCACAACAAGGACGTATAAATGGAGTAATCAGACAGGGATGACGGTTATCTCCTGGAGTCTTCACATTAGTAACAGTATAAAGTAAGGTAAGTTTTACATAAAGAGTTTCTTTTGGAAGTTATAGGACATGAATATATATATATATATATATGTTTGCAGTTGACTGCATTTTAGTAGCAGAAAACACTGATTTGCTTAATCTCACGGCATTCAATATCTTTGCAGAATTTTTCAGAGTGTCAGGATTGTTTCTATACTTACAACTTTTCTGTTTCTCTTTTTCTTTCTTATTTGCTACTGACTCTATTTTGATGTATTTGTACCATGTATGATCAAATTTCATATAACCTTGTTCATCTGCAACAATTGCAAATTACTTTTAGTTATTATATTATCTTACTTGATATGTAATAATTGACCTTGTTATTTACTGTTTTTTTTTTTTTTTTACATACTCTTGGAGCTTTTCTCTTTGGGCTTCCTCTGAAAAGGGGCCTTTTTAGCCCAATCGGACTAACCCAGTTGCCAAATGCCAATAACAAATAATAAATAAATGCATCTAAGGGAAATGGCCCTAGTAAGATTGAAGGAACAAGGCAAAGGAAATTTTGGGGTTATTGAAGAGGTGGACATAACTAAATATCTAGGTTTAGAAATGACCATCTGTTATGAAGTGACAACTATATACAACCCTTGAAAATGTCTATAGCAGGATTAACATTTTGATGGGGAGAGTTAGCACAACTAATATCATGATTCCCACTCCCCCATAGTTCTTAACAGGTTCATAGATTAGTGCTAGGCTAACTGCCCTTGTGGGCTATTTTAAGCCTAGGCAGCTACCCCATGTGAGAATTAAACCCTGCACTTTGTGTCTGTAAGGTAAATACCTTAACCATTGTGCCAACCTCTCACTCATTATTGTTACTATTATTAACCAATTAAAA